>NW_026267447.1:87116-90128 GCF_000697945.3 Frankliniella occidentalis
GTAATCCGCACGCTGCAGATAGAACATTGTTGTTAGGACGCGTCGAAAAGTAAATCACTAAACTGTGACCTGTAGAACTTTGCTTGCTAATGTAACTCGTTTTGTTTTTTGTGCACACAACACCAGAGCTCAGAGTTTTGCGTTAACCTTGTGTCAAAGTTGCGGGAGCTACCTCTATCACAAAAATGACGGCTACTTCTTTCACCATAGCTCAACATGTAATGGAACCCTTTACATGAAGTGCGTGAGGTATGAGAGGGGGTGTCGCTCCCGTGCTACAGCCACTCGGAATAGGTGTCTGGAAGAAACAGCCAAATCACCAGATCATGATCACGATCTGGATCAGGATTACCCTAGTGTCACGTAGATAGGTCTTGTCAGTCGCGTGGGAGACACCTAGAGCAATGTAATTACAGCCCAAGGCCAGGATTGAAGTGTTGAACAAATACTGTTCCAGGATTATTGGTGTGTTTCAGGTACACTGGTACACCTTTCTCCCTCAGCAAGTTCACATCAAGTTTAATTTGAATTTTAAAGGCATGTTACTCCGTGGTTAATCTCCTGAATGGATTTTACGCCTCCCCTACGAGCAGTACCAAAGTCCCCCCGGGGCTGTTGCTCCTGAGCAACAAACCAATAGGGGGGTTTCCTTTGCCGTCGCCAACTGATAGAATTCACTTAATCCAGGCGAGTGAAGGGTTGCAGAGCAGGCGTGCGTGTACACGCGTGCGTGTATGTGTGTGTGTGTACACGCACGCGCGTGTGCGTGCACGCGCACATGGATTTGGTACTACTTGTAGGGGAAGCGCGAGTCCAGAGGCACGATTTTTGTGTTCAGCCGCATGGTCTAGCATCGGCATCGGGTCGGTCCAACCTTTATGAGTAGGTCATGATAGTGGCTAATATGGCCGCGAGAAGCACCAAAGAAGTTTGTTGCTCTGGAGCAAAAAAAATATAGGGAGGGGGGGAAGTCAATTCGCGGACTGGTATGCCTGTATGGTCTTTGTTGCTTGAGGGCAACAGAGGTTCATACTAGTTCTTATGGGCGGAACTTAAACCCCTTCGTCAAATCATTAGTGATATGTGAGCGGCGTGAGAGACATTTATTGTAAATCTTCTATAGAATTTTTTACAGTGTTCAGTTAGAGAAGGTTCCGACGAACACGGGGGTAAATGCATTCACGTCACTGTATTTGTGTGAGAGTGTCATACGGACGGGATGTCATCACAGAAAAAGTACAACATTACATCCATTGCTTGTATTTGTAATGACCATCACATATTTAAGCGACACTTAAGGTTTTATACTTTTGTTCAATGTGCATCACACAGTTTTGCAATAAATCCGGAATGGAATCATGAGATTGTTTTCCAAAAGTATAATACAAAATTTGTAATAAAGACTCATCACTCCCTCAGGAGTGACAAATAATGGGAATCACACAGGGCATTTTATCACAGGAAAATGTGTGAAAAGTATTACTCTTTGAAGGAACGTTTTGCCCTTATAGATTTAATGCATAGTAGAACATCCTATTGCGACCGACTCTTATGGTTTACATGGTCAAGCATCACCAGACTAATAAGGCGAATGCCTACGCGCACAATCCTAGGAAAGCCGAGTCTCTTTTCGTGCCCGAGGCACACTGCGTAGCCGGTTTGCCAGCCTTGTACATTGCCTGGCCCTCGTTGTTGCCTAGAGCCTTGTAGTGGCATACTACGAGGTGTGTGTCGATCTTGCTGCCTGACCCGGCTGTGTACATCGAGTAGCCACAGCCGATGCCGTACGTCTCACCCCAGCACATTTGAGTGTAATGACCTACGTCCTCGAAGGTAGAGTCAGCCCTGTAGAGCGAAGAAGGTGGTAAGAGCACACTACACGCTCCGAGGTTTTAGTGAAATTAAAGAACTTCTCTAGGGTTAACGAGGGAGTAATCACTACGTGAAAATGCGTACCCCTCAACTTTTCACTTTTCCACATTCATTCACTTTTCGTAATTTTCCCGTCACTTTTCCACCGATTTACAACGTTTATTTCATTTCTATGCCTATGTCCCCTCTATGTTATTCATTCTTGATTTGATCAACGCACGATTAGTCACTTTTGTCAACTTTTTATTTCAGTTTTCATCACTATCAGTCAACTTTTTGTCACTTTCACTTTAACTTTTATAGAAATGTGTACACCTACTGTCCTTAGTGATTACCCCCTCGGGTTAAGTAAATTTGATGATCTCGAAATGCTCATAAGTTATACTTCGGTTTAGTAGATGGTTAGCCCCATAAAAGCTGGGTCACTGAGTCGATTGGACACACTATTTCTAATATTTATTTACACCTTGTTGCCGTAATCGCGAAATTCAGCTAACCGAAGCTCGGAAGGGCCGACGAGCCGACTGGGTGTGAATAAATATTAAAAATAGTGTGTCCAATCGACTCAGCGGGTCGGAAAACGTTGTGGAAGGATTTTCCCCCGATAAAAAACTCGATAAAACACCGGAGAACAGAGAAACGCGCTCGCGGCCGCAGCGAAGCTTCTGTTTTGGTTACCCCCATTCATTAACAGACATGTTGCCAAAAAACAGCATCGATAAAAGTCTCGAAAACAAAGTTTCTGACCAAAACAGTTACTTTTGTTTGGCTCCGGGAACTTTGAACTTTAACTGTGCGTGCTATGTGCAGCGCACACATGAACTTGTGCAACCTTATTGCTTCTTAGATTGCTTGTTTTAGGAAAATTATACTTCTTTCAAGCACAATTTTCTCAAACCAAGCACAGTATTCTTAAATTTTGCATCAACATTGAGAAATTAAGAACAACCACTGAATAAACTTACACAAAAGGTTTGGTATTAAGACGACCATCACGCAGGTCAACCTCCTCGTACCACGCGTAGACTGTTGCATTCCAATCTGGACCAGTTTGTCCGACAGCAAATCCACCTGTCAGAAGATTCTCACCCGCCGGCGTTCCATCAACTGGAAAAAGCACACCAACCCAGTAGAAAAATC
>NW_026267447.1:90178-92225 GCF_000697945.3 Frankliniella occidentalis
AGGCATGAGGTCCTCCCATGAGGCATGAGGTACTAGGTCCTCCCATGAGGCATGAGATCCTTCCATGCGGTCCTCCCATGCGCCCGCGCCCCACCCGCCCGCTCGGCTCCCCCCACCAGCGCGCGGGCTCCGTTGCCATAGCGACCCGGGTTCCAAACAAACCGAGCGCCGCACCGCGCTTCGCGCAACCGCTAACCTCACGAGCCTGCAAAATTGTAATTCGTAATGGCTAAGTGCTGCGTGTGCAGTCATCGTACGGAACGAGACTCTTGCAAATTCTTTAAATTTCGCAAATCTCCTTCGAAACGGAAGAAATGGGCTAGGTGTTTAAAGTAAGTGTAGGTTAATTGCAACCGGTTTTGTTATTGGATGGGAGATTAATGTTTATTTTGTTTTGTTTGTGCCTAAACGTCATTTTTTTTCCTCGAAAGGCTTGAAAATAGTCCACGTCAGAGGGTTGTGTGGCCTTGCCACTTTCCCAACAAAGATCCTAGCAAAACCCCCATTCCACCACACCTGTCACCGAAGAAGTCCATAATCTCTAACAGGTAATTGTGATCCAACAAATTTTGTATATGTCCTGAGTTCAGGGTTGTTAACGTTATGAAACGAAGTAACGGCGTTACTGTAACGCGTTACTCGTTATGTAACGATTAACGGTAACGCGTTACATTTATTCCAAAGGTGTAACGTTAACGCGTTACCGTTACATTTGTCAGTAACGCACTAACGTGCG
This sequence comes from Frankliniella occidentalis, assembly GCF_000697945.3. Classification (NCBI taxonomy): domain Eukaryota; kingdom Metazoa; phylum Arthropoda; class Insecta; order Thysanoptera; family Thripidae; genus Frankliniella; species Frankliniella occidentalis. Next base: position 90,915 of record NW_026267447.1, read on the forward strand.
TTACAATTTTACTCGTTACATTGCTGGACTTGGTATCAGCGGCGGATGCGGACGGCACCGAGCGCCGACGCAGCTGAATGGAGCTGAGTATGAGGCGTCGGCGGCGTGTCTTATAGCCAAAACAATCTCGCTCCCCCCCCCTTTTTCCCCCGTTCCCCTGCCCGGTGCGGCGCCCTTTTCAGGCGCTTTGCCGCTATCGCCTTCTGCTGCAGCGGTAGCTTATGGGCTGCATCTCAAGTGACCATACGAAGCCTCTGTTGTTTTGATCGGCGTACGCAGTGGTAAGAGAGAGCAAGGGTTATGCTTGCCGAGAGCGGTGCGGATGCAAAAGGTGACAGGTGTCCGTCTTTCGTCTGGAGGCGACGGAAGCCTGTCCGACTGAACGGTTAATGCCCTTTCACACCCTCAGGCATGACATCAACATCAATAGACCATTTAAGCCTAGATGATAAGAAGAAAAGAATAAAAAAAAACGGAAAAGTACTGCTTTCTAATCGCCCCCACACTCCGTCCCGCTTCGCCCCTCGCCCAACTGTTTCCTGTTTCGGTTATTATTTTCTTCTTCTTGTCACCGACACTGAAATGGTCTAGTGTAGAGAGCCTGACAAAGAGGAAGGAGCTACCACGAGCTTGTCGAATTTTGGAGGCCATAGTTAGCTTAACCCTATTGTTAACAGTCGTTGCTTTAATAGACCGTTCCGACAGTGCGCTTTTTTAAAGAAATAAAGTAGTCGGGACCGGAACCAGTACCTGAAGTGCACTTATTCTTGTAATTTGACAGTGCAGTTGAACGTGAATGACCTCGATTAAATCTCTAGTAACTGTCAATTTTAGTTTTCACTGATTTAAGCCATTATTTTAGAACTGTTTCCGGTGATGATTTCATTAATTCTTCTTTAAACGGGCACTGCCGGAACCATCTATAAACACGTATTATTCGTAAAGCAATGCCTTTCTTTGATTTATAAATGATGTAACGAGTAACGAAGTAACGGACGTTATATAACGATAACGCGTTACAATTCCGTTGGGGCGGTAACGGTAACGCGTTATCGTTACAAATTTTAAGTAACGAGTAACTTCTAACGCGTTACGTTTTCAAAGTAACGTTAACAACCCTGCCTGAGTTGTCTGCCACTTTCATTATTAAAAATGTTTCTGTTATTTCTTTTACAGTAAAGTTCGAAGGGGCTTTTCAGCTCGACACCTAGTCTTGTCATAGTAGAGCTCTTTGGACGAAAAAAAGAGAAAAAATGTACAGCCCTCCATTCTTAGTCGAAGTGAAGAGAAGTTGACAGGCCGAAGGCTCGC
>NW_026267447.1:92275-94893 GCF_000697945.3 Frankliniella occidentalis
GGAGTCCACCGCACCAGTTTCCTCATATTGGACGCGGACGGCTGGGCGTGGCCGTTCTTGCCCCGCGTCTCCTTCCCAAGGGCAACCTTGTTCCGGTACTCGTTGTGCAAACGGACGATGAGCTGTTCGTCACTTGCGGACAGGTTGGGTCCCTTGTAGTTTTTGCATGCTTTACCCGGGGTATTTTCCTTGTACAGGCACCTGTGACGTACAACGAGAAATCTTAACATGTAATTTTACGACTAGTGGAGCACAGTAAGAGACTCCCCTTATAATGGCAATGAAACATTTGGATAAGGATGAAATGCAGGAGAATGCGCAGAACAAGAAAGCGGAGGGCACCACGGGAACACTGTTCACCCGGAAAAACAGTTTCTTGGATCAAGTAAGAACAAAATCTTAAAAATTTGCTCTTCGTAGGCCCGACCATCGCCGCCGGCAGGCCAAGCAGGCCCGGCCCCTGCCGAACGGAGTCGCCGGCGGAGCGAAGCGGAGCCGGCAACTCCGTTCGGCAGGGGCCGGGCCTGCTTGTGAAACTAACAACGACCCAAGTCGAATGTTCTTTCACAAGAACATCTGTTACAATGCGAATTTCCAAGAACAGTTTCTTCCAAAGCGGCCAAGTGCGATGTCGCCTTGTTTTAGTTTGAGTTTTCAAGAAAAAAAATCTTGTTTCAAAGTGGATTTGTTCTTTGAACAAGTTTGTTTTTGCGTTGAATCAAGTATAAGTCATGCAAGATAAATTTTCACTTAATCGGATGCAAAAATGAGCTTGGTCATGTTGGCCATTTTAGGTACAAACTGATCATGCAGAAAAAAAACATTCTTGTTCCAAAAAACGATTTTTTCGGGTGTGAAACATTTCTATGGCAGTTTTCGTATAAATGTGTCTCCAACGCTTTTCACATGTACATGTACTGGAATTTTCCTTTACATCGGTATATCAATTTGCCTTTGCGTGGTAGCGTGGTAGTATTCTCCTGACAATACAGGTGTGCACTGAAAAAGGTTTCTTTTTTTCGGTTAGACGGAGGAAGAGACTAAGCTATCGCTCAGCCATTAAAGCACAAGTTCCCAATGATTCCGCTCTGAGGACCACATTTGTTTCCTGTCAGAATGTGCACAGAGCCTCGTTTAAGCAACAACAAAATGGTTTCTTGTCATGCAGAGTGTAGCATACATACCTCGGGTTCTGCTTGCAGAGTTTACAGTAGTCACTGTCGGCAGCCGAACTTAGGGTGGCCAGGCTGGCCACTAGCACAAGGAGCACGGACCAGAGTGACATATTGAATCGACACTATGCCGCCAACCATGGCCATTTTATAGTCCACGTTCTTGAACAAATGTTCTTTCCGGGGGTTTTCTGTCTTTGACGCACTAGGCACGAGTATGGCAAAGGAGGCGTGACATTCTGATCGTCGTGCTACTGCTATCTTTAATCTGTTCGTGCAAGTTAACCTGGAAAGTTCAACGCCATAATCAACTTACTAGGTAGATGGACGCCAGACCTCGTCTCGCGCAACAGGCTTCGCGATATCTCACGAAACACTGTTCCGCTGCAACGCACCTGGGATACATCTACTAGGTCTGCGGCGCTGACACCCGAGTCAGGCAAAAGGTAGAGTCGGTTATAGGCCTTCGGTCCCCAAAGTGACAATTTTTTCTTCTCAGGGTTTTATTTTGACGAGTGACCCCACTAGAGACCATCAAATATGCGAGGGAAAAAAAACATTAAAATGTTTTGGGGTCATTTCCGTGTGAAAAAAGCCCTCTGGCGTCTAAACGGTTAGAGATAGAGCTAAACGGACGAAAAGCTTCTACTTTAACGACTTATTTAGTGAAGAAAATAATTAAAATATTTTTCAAAATAAGTTTATTGTGCTTTTTGATTTTGATGTTTGTGACTGGTCAATTTTTGAGCTAAAGGGCCTAAAATCAATGCAGTTCCTCCTTTCATGATTCAAAATTATGATGAAAATAAGAGCCGTTGAGCTCAACCCGTTTTAGAGTTATCGTGACAAACAGACAAACAAACAGAGGCACGGAACTTTTCGATCATCACTAGAGTAAAAGGCTTCGCTAATCGCACAGCCAGAAATGGCCACGTACTCGTGAAAGTCGTATTAACACTTCTAAGGAGTTCACGACAAACAAGCAGGCCCGCCCTTCCGCCAAACGGAGTTGCCAGCTCCACTTCGCTGCGCCGGCAACTCCGTTCGGCAGGGGCCGGGCCTGCTTGGCCTGCCGGCGGCGGTGGTCGGGCCTTCGGCTCGACCATTTCAGTCTCGCGATTTACCGAAGTGCATAATCAAATAAATAATGTGACCCGTAAATCACTTTGTATATTTGAGTAAACTAATGCATCCGGTGGGGGGCCTGCGGCCCTAGAAATTTGCTCCTTGGACATGACAAAAGACTGTAACGGGGCAACACCGTGACTACGCCCCACCCTTCTGCTTTGATTAAGAATTAAAACAAAAGAACACGCGCGGATTGTATATTGTAGATTGTATATTGTTTGTCAAACAGTCTTAAAACTTGACTTTTTGCAATTGTTTTCAATATATCTACATCAAGCTCCTAAACGGTTAAAGATACGGTAAATCGGAGGGTAGAAT
>NW_026267447.1:101637-103490 GCF_000697945.3 Frankliniella occidentalis
CCTGAGTTGTCTGCCACTTTCATTATTAAAAATGTTTCTGTTATTTCTTTTACAGTAAAGTTCGAAGGGGCTTTTCAGCTCGACACCTAGTCTTGAACATGGATACTCAAAACAGTACGTATAAGTTGATTTTTTAAATTCAAAGAGTGATGTTGTAAATAAGTGTTAAAAAATATACATTTCAAATTAATTTTCCCTGTGCAGGAAGTCTCTTGCAACTGGTTTTGATGATAGCGGGTTTGATGATATGCAGACAGAAACCACCTTGGAAATCAGCGACCAACAGTCAGTACGAAAACTTTACATGCTAGAAGTTATAAATCATATAAGTCTGTCTCTAATTTGTCACTTTTATTTTAGATTGAATGTCACTAACCAGTCCAGTGAGCAGGAGCTAGAGGTCGCAGATGACCATGATGAGATTGTGTAAGTGTAAGGATAACACGAGTTAAACGCGAATAGTCTCTGAAGATTTTTACCAGGGGATGTAAGGAAAGACGGCCGAATTGACGTTGAAACGGTGGCTTAAAAGGGTGGAGCTTCAGAGCAGTACTGCTGAGAGAAGTACTGTTTTAGTTGGTGAGGCGCATTTCTGAGACACGCTTTATTTGCGTACAACCTCCTGTGGACGATTTAATTCTCGACGTGTCGTCGTCGTGTTTTAGTATCTCAGTCAATACTTCCTGTCTGCAACTGGTATTTTTGTTTGCTTGGCCCTTGGTCCCCTTCTAGGATGAAATCACTTGCTAAATAGTCCGTACACCTTCCCTGAAATAAATGCAAAATAGTTTAATAAACAGCATTTAAGTGCGAAATAGGCCTGGATATCCTGTAAGTGCTGCGAAATACCCCGAAATAATCCGTAATAACCTTGAAATGACCGAAATGGCAGGAAAAATAACACGAAATAGCCCGTACGCTATGTACTCAAGTGATCTGGTCCCTTCCCAAAAATTTAAGCGTGGTGTCATCCACCTTAATCTACCGAAAAAAGCCTATCATAAGGCTAGCAAATAATGGACAAGTACCAAAAGGGTTCCTAAACGGACCAACGAACCGCAGATGGATCAGCTGATGTTAATCCCATGGCCACCAACCTGAAACCAGACGCAGGAGGTAAGAGAGAGTGGGGCAGTGTGTAACAGATTTTGGAATTTGGTTCAAAAAGTCAAACTATGTAAAAATGTTAGGTATATCGGATGCAAAAGGATAGATTGGACCTGTACCAAGCCTAAAAATTGCTCGGGTGTGTCTGCATTTGTTTGTTATACACTGCCCCGCCCTAGGGCAGTGTGTAACGACAGTGGGGCAGTGTGTAACAAAGTTAAGGATTGAGTTCTGGAGACAGAAAGGGAGAAAACAGATTCTCCTTGCTTTCTGCAACAGCTGCCAATATTATATCAGTTTTTTCAACAAGATCCATTTTTTAACGGGATTTTTGTTTAATTTAATCGAAAACACATGATGGGTAATTATTTTAGATTTATTTTGTGAATTTGGACTGTAAACAAACAACTGTGCATCAGTGACAGTGTTATGGCATAGGCACATCATTGATTTAAGCAAATAAGGCGATTCGTCTTTTAACACATTGAGCCAGACTACACAATACGTTCATGTTACACACTGTCCCAAGGTACACAGCCTGTTTTGTGGTCTCGTACGCCAAGAACCCTCGAGGTTGTGTTAGTGACAACGACCATTTTCGAAGTGCTAAAGTGTCTACTTCTAAAGAATATCATTAGGTGGGGGAAGTTTGGAACCCAACGACCTCAACCCAAGTAGATTTTGTCCCAAAAAAAGGAAAATTGGCTAAAAACAGGGTGGACCTGACATGGCCGTCATCTCGCCGC
>NW_026267447.1:103634-103900 GCF_000697945.3 Frankliniella occidentalis
CAAGCTCCTAAACGGTTAAAGATACGGTAAATCGGAGGGTAGAATCAGACTCAGAATGTGCTGTTTTGGGGGGGGTAGTTCCTCTGACATTTTACGATTGGACGCCTCCTTGTACGTCCTCATGTGCAACGTGGTCATTTTCACCGTATTTTCGTCGAAAAAACAACTCTAGCGCCCAAACGGTACAAGATAGATGCAAACGGACGAAATTTTAGCCCGAAGGGTTTTCTTTTCACGAGTTACCCCTTAGGGAACCATAAAAAAAA
>NW_026267447.1:108112-111549 GCF_000697945.3 Frankliniella occidentalis
ACAAGAACGGATAAAAAAGCCGGTGAAACCCGTGAGCCCAGTAAAGCTATTTTAAAATATGCCTGCGGATGAATTTATTTTCTTTAGAGTCTCAGTCTTTTTTAGATGTGTTAGATGTGTTTTATTGAATTGACAAGCTGAAATCAATTAGGAGATTTTTTAAAATGAATAGGCCTATATTCTACAAACTACGGCACATACAGCTAATGATGTACGGCGTATTGAGAAACTGCTTTGGTTGTTACGTTTTACTTACTCAGTAAAGCAAATGTACCTGGAAGTAAGGTGCTTCGAACCGAGTTGTCACCAAAACGGCCCATTCCATTATGTAATCTTAAGCAAGCACTATGAAAACATCTGAAGGGATGGGCCGATAGGCCTTCGAAGGCCCGTACCAAACGCCGCCAGCAGGGGGAGCAAGGCCCGCTTCCTGCCGAACCAAGTGCCTCCGCTTCGCACCACCGGCAACTTTGTTTGGCAAAAAAGCAAGCCTCTTTTTTTGTTTTTCATTTGTTTGCTTTTGTCGTCAGATGACAATTATGTTTAACATTGCGGGTGGAGACGTGTATCGATATTGCCTAAGGGCAAGGTGGATTAAGGGACGGTGGCGGCACTCAGTTCGTGAGCGCGTACCGAATCTGTCCCCGTCCGGCTGCCGCGCGTCGAGCCTACCTCCCAGGGTCGAAGACCGCCGGCGCGCCGGCGCGCTATAGGGCGCTCGGGGTTTTTCGGCCCTAGCGCCTTTCCTATTGATTTTAGAGGGTGGGTCGAAGCAAGGCGATTAAAGGGCATCATGTAAGCTATCAAATGAGCACAAGTCGAAGTGTGTGCGACAATTCTGAGAGGATTGCCAGCGAAATTAGTTTTGCGCCGGAACGCGCGCTTGGGTAACTTCGCTCCTGACGCCTCCCCCGTTCGTTTTACACGAAATTATGTCCTCTTAGCAATTAAAAAACATAAAAAGACCTTTACAATGAGCTGCCACCGAGGTCGATACGATCACTCTGTGAGCTGTGACATCGGAATTAGTGTCGCGCACGGCCGCCGCGGAGCGAGATTCCGTCGCGCGGTCGGCTATTTTCGCCTCTGGCTCCTTTCCTGTTCATTTCAGCACGAAAACGGTAGGTAATTAAGATGGAGAGGACGAAATAATCTTTCGAACGAGCTCATACCGAAGTCGATATCATAAGTGTGTCAGACGCAGTGTCGCCGTATTGAAATAAGAAGTCGTTTGTTGCCGGTCCTGGTCCCCGGTTTCAATAACAATATTCGCAGCCCAGCTGACTTTGGTGACTGAGACTAAAGTGACCCGTGTAAAAAAGTCAGCTGAATATGAGTCAAAACTGGGTTAAAAATTAAAGGACGAATTTAAGACGAGTTGTCATCGACCCTCCTCACGCTTTTCGACGATTGTTGAACGAGAATCAGACCGAGGGGGAAATCACTTGCGAAATAGTTCGTACACCTTCCCTCGAAATAAATGCGGAAATAGCTCGAAAAAATGCGAAATAATCAAAGAACAACGGCAGTTCTTCCTGAGCCATTTCCTCCTATGCACTGGCTGACGCCGACGAAGTTCTTGAACTGGCCGCCAGGGTGGTCGAACCCTAGTATCGGATCCGGGAACTTCGTCCGCGTCGGCCAATCAGCGCAAAGGAGGAAAGGGTTCAGGCTGGTACAGGCCTGTTCTTTGAACATACTTATCGTATCGATTTCAGTATAGGCTCGTTCGAAAGATTATTTCGTCCTCTTCATCTTAATTCCCTACCGTTTTCGTGCTGAAATGAACAGGAAAGGAGGCAGAGGCGAAAATAGCCGATCGCGCGACGGAATCTCGCTCTGCGGCGGCCGGGCGCGACACTAATTCCGATGTCACAGCTCACAGAGTGATCGTATCGACCTCGGTGGCAGCTCACCGCCACCGCCACCGTCCCTTAATCCACCTTGCCTACGGGCCAGAGATGTAAAAAAAGGTGCCAAATTATGGTATTGAGAAAACAGCAACAATTTTGAATTTTGAGCTAAAATTTATAGTACATATAAGTTTGACAGCTTCTTACGAGTATGTCGCAAAGCAGGGTTTGAGGGGGACTTTTGTTCCGTTGTAGCGGGAGGTCTACCGAGTCTTCAGAAAGTAAAATTTTATTCTTGCGTTTTGAGCTTACTTTACTGGGCTATTCAGTGTGCTACCGTAACTTATCGCACGCAACATAAAAAATGTCAGTGTTCCAACGACATTTATCATTGCATCAACATTTTGTCGTCGGAATTGTTTAAGGATCATGGGATGCCATCCCAACTACATAAATGCTGGCTCAACGACATAGCCTATGCGTCGGTGGCACAACCACCAGCTGTCATATATAGAGGCAAGAACATCCCGGCCACGAGAGCACGGCGGTCGTTGGAACAATTTTTTTTTTTTTTAGTGAGTGCGACGCATTTAATCTTACCAGTAATTTTACATCCTTAACCCTGCCTTCGTGCCTCGTGAGTCCGGCGCATCCAACGCCTCCCCGAGCTGCGCAAGATCGGCAACACTAAGCTCGTCATGTTTTGGCCGCACGGAGCAGTGAACGACGGCGAGCAGTGCAACGCAGGTGATCCACGTGGCCTCGACCATTTCGCTGCCGTGCTAGTGGCGAGGTGTTGCGACGCACAGTAGCGACCAGTATACAATGGGCCAGTCGCCTTGCCACGCTGCCACCCTGCTAGCAATGTATCGAATCACTTGCTAACGGTGTAAAATAGCTCAAACCAACGAACGGTCAGACTTGATCTCGGAATCCCCCCATGCCTGACAAGTAAGCAGAGGCGTTATCTCAGCACTGAAAAAATATCGTCGAATCATATTCAGGTAGTGACGTTCGCCTTACCTTGACCACACGCCGCTCGTGTGCTTTGTTCGTACTTCCTCTTGGATAGGATGACGTGTTCCAGTCGTCCCAGTCGTGTGGTAAATTTCACTGATGCAACGTTTAAAAGAACACAGTAATGTACCGATAGAAGGCCAGGAAAGCAGAAGTGAAGAACGGGAGAGGGGGGTATGGAATGTTTATAAAGGACCAAAAATAAAAAAAATACACTCAAAATCGAAATGGTAAAGTACTGGCATATTCCATTTTGTAATTTTCATTTTCGATGTTACCAAAACAAAGAGTTTTACGAAAAGAAAATATCTTAAATTTGCCACAACAAATTTCAAAATGGGCAGATCAAAAAAATCCTGTGACAATTTGTAGATATTAGTAGTACCTTTCTCCCCCCAAAATAAGAAAGCTGTGGGTGCAATGGTGTCCGTAAAATCGTGCGCGCAAGAATTTTATTCTTTTTGCTATTGAAAGTTAAAAGACCCTGAAAAACCAAGAAACTTTGATGACTTTTCGAAACTAAAATTCGTGTAGAACCAGGGGCGTATTAAGGTGCGGCGGACAGGG
>NW_026267447.1:111924-114655 GCF_000697945.3 Frankliniella occidentalis
AACCCTTCGTAAGCTACGAACGTTTTGGTTCGCATTACGAACCTATAGTTCGTAAGAAATTTACAGCAAACTGATTTAGAATATACCTCATGGTTTTCTGAACAGAAAATAATCAAAAACGCCCCAAAAACTGCAGTTTAGAGGTTCAGCACCCCTTAAACAGCTTTCTAGGAGGTAACTCGTCAAAGTAGAAGCCGTAGGTCGAAAATTTCGTCAAGTTGGCTCTATTACTAACCGTTTAGACACCAGAGGGCGATTTTCACACGGAAATGACCCCAAAACATTTAAAAAAAAAATTCTCAGGTATTTGATGGTCTGCAGCGGGGTTACTCGTCAAAATAAAATCCCAAGGAGCAAAACTTGTGACCATTGTGGCCGAAGGTCTATTAACGACTCTACTTTTTAACCGACTCGGGTGTCAGCGCCGCAGGCCTAGGTACAGTGGACTCTCGATAACTGTCACCTCGATAACTGTCGCCTCGATAACTGTCGCGTGCGAGAGATATAGCTATAGAAAAATAGCGCGTTCCATGCGGACTGACTGCCGGGTCCGGCGGCTCGCCCGACTCGTCCGCCGGAGGAGTGGGGAGAGCGGAGCACGGCAGCAGCGAACGCACAGTACCCTTTACTCGCGGCGACAGTTATCGAGAGTCAACTGTAGATGTATACCAGGCGCGTTTCAGCGTAACAGTGTTTCGTGAGATATCGCGAAGCATGTTACGCGAAACGTGATCTGGCGTACATCTACCCAGTTAAAGAGTTGCGAAACTCAGCTTATGAAGTTTGACGAGTCTATATATTTGGAATGGTTTACGCGTTCACGTAAGTAAGTAGGAGATTGGGGAGCGGGGAGCTTCGGGAGAAATGTGGGTTTAACTTGTCAAAAGAAAAAGAAATAGGTTTATGCTCCAAGCCGAACGGAATCGAAATGGCAGAATTATTCCCCTCAAAATGACAGTTTGGTCGTTTCTTACACTTTTGTCAGTTTGAGGGCTAATAGTCTTTTCATTTCGACTCTGATCGGCTCTTTAGCATAAGAGATCTGCGATAATATTTTTAATTTGATAACTTTTTCAAAATTCTGATATTTCATTGGAAGACAAAATCATGGTATTCACTCGTCGAATGTCTAGTAGTTATTTTATCGTACAAAAAAACAACTTGAAAGGTTTCTTAAACTCACAACTTATTTTATTAACAGCTAAATGCACTTGCAAGGGACCCAACAAAATTAGAGCCACAGTCGCAACTTAGTGTAGGATAGGCCGTTCAATATTAGAACGAGATATATGATTCTCTTATATTGACTAGATTTTTCGAGAGCCATATTATTTCTAGTGATACTGAACCTCATCAACTTATTTATGAATTTAAATTTAATTGTGTGATAAGATATATTACAGAACTTTCAATTAATAAACTACAATGACTCGTTATCCTCAAAACGCCTCAAAAGGAACAGGTGAAAGGGAATCCAAGAATGAAAAAATATATTTTGAGTATGGGAGGTGTTTCAACACATTTAGAGATACTAATAAGAATTATTTTATATAATTTAACTTCATCCAGAGCAAAGTGAGGGTATTGAATAGAATTTCTCTAGCTGATTGTGACAAGGGTTTTGCTTTTTTACCCAGAGTTATGCGAAATTTGTTTGTTCTACTGTTGTTTGATACACGGTAAGTTGAATCTGCTAACAGTATTCATTTGTAGAGGTCGAAAGTCATCACACTAGCACTCCCAATTACTTAGAACTAAAAGTGACATCGAAAAATCAATAACAAAACCTTCAAACTGGTACTTTACTTCAAACTGATTACTATATTGATTTTGAGTGTCATTTTTGTTTTGTTTTGATCATTTTTAAACATTTGAGTGCCCCCCTCCCCCTTCTCGTTCTTCCCTGGCCTTCCATTTGTACATTACTATATGCCTTTAACCGTTACATTTGAGAATTGTAGCACACTAACGACTAAAGCTCAGCCACTACGGGCTGCTTCACGTATTCCTACGTTACCTTCAATGCAAAACACAGAAATCCTTCCTTATTTTTTTAGAATATTTTTAATTACACCTTTGTTGGGGAGGTATTTGCGTTACATTTTCTACCCTACTTTGACGAGCACATTGGTAAAAGAGTACCACGCCCGCAATGCGTTTCCCGCACTACTCAGGGTAAGCGGACCCAGTCCCTTGAAAGAGAGGCACGCTGGTCTTCCCGCTGCCAGCAGAACGAGTTGGAGAGCTTGTCGCACCGGCACCGTCTCCTCGCCTCTCACCGTCATGGCAGCCTAGACAAAAGACGGGGCACTGCAATGTGTATCGTTCTTGCATAAAAAAACAAAAAAACAGTTGAAGTTAATACTTTTCATTCCATTGAGGGGCTGTTCACTGTCAAAAGCATGGGCTCTACCCAACGCACCAACATATCTCAATCAGAAAAGGCATTTGAAGGTACTCTCAGATGATAATTAGGGATAGATAACCAGGGAAACCCAAGGAAAATTCAGGAAAACCGGGAAGCCTACATCATGTATACACCGGCAGACCACGTTGGGGACACCTCGTAAGAAACTCACCTTGTGCGTCATTGTTTGTGCAGTCCCAAGCGACTCCGGCTGGTTGAAGCTCCCATCTCAGAGAGACGGGTGGGGTGACGGTTGCGCGACTCAGTAGTGAAAAGAACGGCCTATAGATGGCACCTTGCCCGGTTTTCCTGCGACGTACTATT
>NW_026267447.1:121582-123023 GCF_000697945.3 Frankliniella occidentalis
TGTCTCTTACCTTTTTATCGAAGGTCTGATGTGGGTCGGGCATTATTTTGTCTGAAATACAGAAAGTAATGGACCAGTGCGACGGGGTCTCCTTAGCGCTCGCAAATAGTTTTGTTCATTAACAAGATAAAAGACGCGAAATAGGTGAGGTCTTGTTATATTCCAGCTCCTTGTGACCTGCGGCAACGTATTGAAAACTTTCCTTAACGATTCTTGTATCGCAAAGTGTTTTAAACATAACTAATCTGCAGTGACGAGCACTGAGCGGTGGTTTGAACGGCCGGTTCGCGCCGTCCGGGCGGCGACTTCCGGGGCTCGCGCATAGGCCGCGCTCTCAGCACTGCGTTGCGACCCCCTGCCACCTCTAAGGGGCTGAAAACATGCGTTTTAGGGGTGGTTCCAGATAGTAGGGTTGAGGAGTGGTAGCTATCGGTGGTCCCAGGGTTGTTGGAGGGAGGAGGCAATAGACCATTCCGTTAAACCGAAAAGAAAGAAGAAGAGACGGAAGAAGCAAAGCGTACTATGAGAAATGTACGGTGCGACTTGGGAACGCTTGAACGTAATCCATCGTAAACTATATATTCTGCGTCGCCCGAGAGTGAGAACTATTGTCATTAACTCTCAGACGAATTTTGACATCAGACAAGTCACGTTTGACCGTTTGACAGGACTGTGGAACCGACGCACCACCGTATATTTCTCATACTCGCCTTTGCTTCTTTCGTCTGTTCTTCTTTTTTTCGCTTTACCGGAATGGTCTATCACTGCTAGTCGGTAGGGGACATTAAAACATTGAGCCAACGTCACACGGCGGCTGCCGGCACTCAATTTTACCCAAGGGGCCGTCTTTAAATGATCAAATCATGATTTGTTAATTAGGGGTGCTTAGAAAGTGTTGGAAGTTCGCAAGGGTGGTTTTTGACACGACATCATGTCGGCTATAGCTAGGAGAGAACCCCCCTACAGTTTCAGCCAGAGCCGACCCCTCAATCGGTCAGGTGAGCGTCACAGAGCAACCTCTGTTTCCTAAACCACACAGCGAGTGTGGTGTTGCGATGCGTTATGCCCCACAGCTCGCGAACCGTTCGAGATCGAGGTTTGCGCTTTTAGGGGTCAGTTGCTAACATATTAGACTACCTCCCAGCCAAACGGCAACCTCCTACCTAATCACACTTTGTAATTACGCCCTGTCAAAAAGTGGCGCCTAAATTTTACTCAGGAGTGTATTTTTGACTGCAGTACTTTGTGGGAGGTTGAAGTTTTACTTACCGAATAGGCACCAGCTCGCACTGAGATGCTGGCATCTGACAGTCGTTGGCTCAGAACTGCTAATGGCATGAACACTGCTAGGTTAATAAATGCACCGGTGAATGTAAGGAAGGCAAGATCGTTCTGGAGGACCTAGAACAGACGCAGAAGCTTGTCCATAACAGTACCCCTT
>NW_026267447.1:124977-126046 GCF_000697945.3 Frankliniella occidentalis
TGCTCTTAATACGTATTTGATCCTAAATTGATGCGGCGTGTAGTTTTTATGTAGTGACTACTTTCCTAAACTATTCAATTCACAGGTCTGCCCCCTTTACGTCCCGAAAAGTACCCGTTTCTTGCTGGTATAATTGGTGGCATTCTGGCACCGTGTTCTGGTACCACCAGAGAACCTTCTTCAACCCGAACGGCGTCAATTATGCGACCGAGCAGTGACGCAACAAAGGGCGGCGATATTTACGTTAAAATTTTCGTTTAAACGTCCCCGAAAGAACCGTTCCTTGGTAGAGAGCGCCTATACGCCACGCTGAAAGCAAACGGCGCGGCTTTCTCGCCCGAAAAGGACACCTAGTGTCTCAGGCCGTAACGAATTTCACCAGGAAGCAATCGGACCAGGTGTCGGATTCTTCACGCCCTCCAAGAGGAAGGTCGGGCACACCTTTTGACGGGTGCGCCAAGTTGGCCACCCCACCCCACACGCGTTCACCTGGTAGAACCCAGAAGAGGTTGATTTTGCCCACCCCGATCACGTTTTGGCAATTCTGCGAGTTTCCATGGATTTTTTTTAGCGTGGAATGGGTTCTTTCAGTCTTGTCCAGGATGACATGCGAACAAACCCAGACACTGGATCAGCCATTCGAACCCCGAAGGGTTCTTTAAGGGGCCTAACAGCACCAAATGTTAAAAAGTTCCCTCGATTTGTTGAAAAAAACGTTTTTTGGTTCCGTTTTTGGCTGTTTTTAGCCTGCCCTTCTGCTGTGAAAAAGCTATCCAGCGGGCTTATGCAAACGACCTCGTGCCTGTGTGTCTGTCTGTCTGTTACACTAGAAGGAGATGTGCAAGAGACATGAAATTTTCAGGGTAACTGAAGGTTCACTCCTAGAATACGAAACGCCTACGGCAAATCCTGGCAACCACCTCTAAGGGGCTGAAAACATGCGTTTTAGGGGCGGTTCCAGATAGTAGGGTTGAGGAGTGGTAGCTATCGGTGGTCCCAGGGTTGTTGGAGGGAGGAGGCAATCACTGCTAGCCGGTAGGGGACATTAAAACATTGAGCCAACGTCACA
>NW_026267447.1:126096-127293 GCF_000697945.3 Frankliniella occidentalis
TGACTAAAAGTGATGAAAACTGAAAGAAAATGTGGACAAAAGTGACTTATCGTGCCTTGATCAGATCATAAATGAATAAAATAGAGGGGATATAGGCATAGAAATAAAGTAAACGTTGTAAAACTGTGAAAAAGTGAATAAAAGTGGAAAAGTGAAAAGTTGAGGTGTACGCATTTTCACGGAGTGATTACCCCCTCGCTAAAATATGCACATTATTTCACATTCTCCAGGAATTTCCCTTTTTTGCGCATATTTTCCCTTTTTCCCTCCGCCCCTCAGAATTTCCCCGAAAAAGGGAAATTTCCCTCGATCTGGCAACTCTTGAAGCAATCGGACCAGGTGTCGGATTCTTCGCGCCCTCCAAGAGGAAGGTCGGGCACACCTTTTGACGGGCGGGCCAAGTCGGCCACCCCACCCTACACGCGTCCACCTGGTAGAACCCAGAAGAGGTTGATTTTGCCCACCCCGATCACGTTTTGGCAATCCTGCGAGTTTCCATGGATTTTTTAAGCGTGGAATGGGTTCTTTCAGTCTTGTCCAGGATGACATGCGAACAAACCCAGACACTGGATCAGGCTTTCGAACCCCGAAGGGTTCTTTAAGGGGCCTAACAGCACCAAATGTTAAAAAGTTCCCTCGATTTGTTGAAAAAAACGTTTTTTGGTTCCGTTTTTGGCTGTTTTTAGCCCCAGGGGTCCCCCACTCGCCAACTCGTTGTACACGAGGAAAAATACTCGCAACATACTCGCGACAACTCGTGACAACTCGCGGAAAATTTGCGAAAACTCGTTAAAAAATCGAGAAATACTCGCTTTATACTCGCGGATACTTGCCATTACTCGCATAAACTCGCGGGTACTCGCTAATACACTCGAATACTCGCGGCCACTCACGCAACTCGTTGTACACCCACTTGGACAGTGGAGGACCCCTCGTTTTAGCCTGCCCCTCTGCTGTGAAAAAGCTATCCAGCGGGCTTATGCAAACGACCTCGTGCCTGTGTGTCTGTCTGTCTGTCTGTTACACTCGAGGGGTCGTCAACTTCGATATTCCACCGTACACGGACTGATATTACCTCAAATATTACACCAATATTAGCCATATTACTGGTAATATTACCTCGATATTACGCATTTTTCTAGTATTATGACGTCACAGCTTGAAAATTGGCTCAATATTACCAATATTATTTGTAAT
>NW_026267447.1:127828-132601 GCF_000697945.3 Frankliniella occidentalis
ATTGGATTTGTTTGACAATTGCTCAATTTATTTGATCAAACAAATCCAATTCTTTATAAGTGTTACGAGTCCCAGGAAATAATTAACTGGAAATTTTGGAGAATCTTTTGTCATAGAATGAAGCTTAAATGCACTTAATAAACTATTTGGGTATTTATAGGTAAATTGGCACTCTTTTATTCATTTTTATTAAATCTATCTTTTTGGTCTTTAAGATCACTGTCACTGAAGTGTGTTAATTAAAATTTCTGTAGTATATTATACCATCAAAAGTAATTTTAAAGCTCTCACCATTTTATTTGAGTATCACTCAGCATAATACGACTGGAGACATAGCTAGCGGTTGTATATATCATTTCGATGGGTGTACCCACCTGAGTTTGCGATATTGGCTCTAATATTGTTGAGTCCTTTGCAAGTCCATGGCTATAGTGAAATTAAGTTGTGTGTCTAATAAACGTTTTGACATGTCCTATTGAGAGATTAGGTGACTTCCACCCATATGCACAAGTAAACACTATTCTATTTAAAATTTGAAAACTTTGTTTCTTTCAGAAGTTACAAAATTCAACTTTCAGTACCACATTTGGATTCCTCTTTACAAATTGAATAGAAAATGTCTTATGCTCAGAGACGATGAGAGTCGAATCACCCGATTTTTCCAGGGGAAATGAAAAATTTGAATTTTTAGAAGCAACGAGAATCAAGGGAATTACCGAGAATCATCGGGAATCATCGGGAATCAAGGGGAATCAGCGAAAAACACAGGGAATCGCCGGGAATCACCGGGAATCAACGGGAATGCGAGGAATCAACGGGAATCACGGGAATCAACGGGAATCACCAGGAATCACGGGAATCAACGGGAATCACCAGGAATCACGGGAATCAACGGGAATCACCAGGAATCACGGGAATCAACGGGAATCAGTTCTTTCGGGAATCATGTGTACACTTAAAATGGGAGTTATTGCCCCCTCGGTCTTCGCTTATCGCTTAGCCAATAAAAGTCGTGCGCCAAGTAAAGTTGCGACTGTGCTTGGTTAAGATTGGCAGGGAACAGTACGACTATGAACAAACCTAGCCATGCCACCATGGAAACACACCAGAACGCACGGTATTTACCTGTAGAGTACTTATGAGCGGCACCGAGAAGCAGCAGAGCATATAATGCATTATGCTATCGGAGAAGAGCACCTCTACCTGCCTGCTGACCACTAGCAGGTCCTGATGAAGTCTCACTACGCGCAGAACGTCTGTTCTCTTTGTGGTTTCCTTAAAAATTTTAAGACAAGTTCATTCAAAACTGTTGACCTGTAAACTCCCTTATATTCTTAGGAAATAAATGCATGGCAACGTTACAAACAACAAACTACACTAGGTATATGTACGCCTGACCACGTCACCAGGCTCCGCGTTCTCATAAAACACTGTTACGCTGCGACTCGCCTGGCGCACATACGGCTAGGCCTACAGCGCTGACACCTAAGACAAGATAGCAGGAGTGTTTACGGAAATAGGGCCTTTCGGCCCCCAAAATTGTCATGCTAACAGCATTTTTGGGGGACTTACTACTCCAAAATTAGGGGAATACTACTACTGTTCGATGAAGGTTTTCATCATAAGTTCGAATTTTGACAGATTGTTACATAAAATGAACATAATACTCCACTGCAAGAGCTTCATTTTGTTTGTTTGTCTGTTGGTCTGTATTTCCCAACATGAGGCCTTTTTTACAACTTAATAGGGTATTTCAATGAAGCCCTGCCCGGAACTAAGAAGCACAAAGGCGGATGCAGAGAGCGGTGGTGGGCGGGCGCGCAGGGGAGCGGCGGTCAGGAATAGATACGGAGCCACAAACCGAGCTGGAACAGGTCCCCCCCGATCGCGCGTCAGCCGAACCGAACCGGACGGCCGAGCCGAGTCCCCTCCGCCAGAGCGCGCCACGAGTGTCGGTTCCCGTCACCGCTCCCCGACATCGGTAGTCTGTAGTCGGTCCACGGAGTACAATGGTTATGGAGGAACGGCTTTCAGCGTCGCACGAGCTGCCGGGCGCGTGCCGAGTTGTTGTCTCGGCCGCCGGCCGCAGCCGAGCGCTGCGATCGCTGTGGCTCTGCCCCGGCCGGCTCTCCTACGGGGAGCAATGGGCGAGAAGCGGCGCGGCGCGCTTCCGTCGGCTCTAGCTTCTAAACTATTACAGATAGAGGGTGGGTCAAAGCGAGCCGATTGTAGCTTAAGGTTCAAGCTTTCCATCGCCGTTAATATTTTTCAATCCGACCCATACAGTCCGAACGCCGACCCGGCAAAGATTGCCTGGAGCGCCAGTCGGTGGCTCCGCGGTGTGCAGCGCGCCCGGCCCGGCCCGCCCGGCGCGCCTTCCGTCGGCTCTAGTGCCTAAACTAGGAGGGCGGGTCAAAGCGAGCCGATTGAAGCTAAAGGTTCAAGCTTTCCATCGCTGTTAATATTTTTCGATCCGACCTATACAGCTCGAACGCCGATCCGTCAAAGATTGCCGTGAGCGGCTCTGCTCGCCGCTCCGCCGCGCCTGATCTCGCGCAGCGGTGAAGCCACGCCCCTGGCCGGCGTTGCTTCCCTCGGGTCTAGCTCCTTAAACATTAAAGATAGGGGGTGGGTCAAAGCGGGCCGATTGCAGCTTTAAGTTCAAGCTTTCTATCGCTGCTCATATTTTTCCGATCCGACCCATTCAGCTCGAACGCCGGCCTGGATAAGATTGTTGCTTCGTGCGGGTGCGTTTGTAAGGCCGTCACTCACCTGCTATAGCAGACCTTTATGTCATATTATCGGTTTTCATGACTTTTCTACATTAAAGCGCCCTATTTAGCGTGTGAGTAGCACAGTGAAAATGCACCAGTGGCCAACAGCTATATTTGTTGATATATGATCTAAAAGTGCATTGCTCGCTGGTCTTTTTATAAGGGTGTTTCTGATAGTATATCCTTTGTTAGCTAGGAACCATTCATATTCCTCAGTCTCTTTTTCTTGCTCTGCTATATTAACATTAAAGTCACCAACTATTATGGTATTTGTATTTCCCAGTTTTTCAAGTATGCTTTCCAGTTCAGATATGCAGTTATATATTAGCTCTTTTTTCGGGTTATATACTACTATCACATTAAATATCACATTCTTCAGTTTAAGCATCATCACAATGTTTTGTACTTCTTTGTTGATTTGCATGATATGGAGGATTTTTATTCCATCTTTCACATAGATTGATACACCCCTCCTCTCTGATTGGTTCTGATAATGTGTTTGTCCTGGTACCCTTTGATCTTAAAGAACTTTTCCTCATCTTCTTGTAGCCAGGTCTCGCAAAGACATAATACTTCAATATGTTGATATTTATCGATCAAGGTTTTAATATAATCAAATTTTTCTCCATCATTTGCTTTGATACTTCTTAAGTTCGAAAATACACCATTTATGTTTTTATGACTAAAAGAAATTTTATTTTCATCTTATTGCTGGATTAGCTTTTCTTGAGTGTTGATGTTGTTATCCGAGAGGGTTACGGCTAATTTTGTCGAGGTCATGTTCGTTGGTTATTTGATGTTTGTGATTAGTTCCTTTCTTAGCTACAAGAATTTTTCCACTACTTACAGTCCACACTTGGTAATCCGTGTCCTTAGAAATTTACTCTTGTTTTCACAGCCAGTTACTTCTTCTCTGGTGTGAGATTGTTATTGATGTATATTGGTTGGCTCTCCCCCGCAAAGCCAATATGACTGGTTGAGGGTTTTTTCCCTTTCTTGCCTTCCATATATTCATCTCTCTTCCAAATGTTAACAAATTTCACTATTATTGGTCTATTATATTCCATACTTGCTTGGTAGTCTATGGGGCATGACATCAAAGTGTTTTTGATCGACATATACTCCTAAGTGGGCGCCTAGATCGGCTACCACTTCCATGAGATCTTCAGTTGGATTTTCTGGCACTCCATGAATTTCAAGGCAGTTTCTTCTATTGTAATATGACAGATTACTAATTCTCTTCTCGTGAGCATTAGTTACATGTTCTAGATCTATGATTGCTGATTCCGCCTTATTTTTCCAATATTCTATTTCTGAAATTTTGAGCTCGAGTGTGTCCACCTTGGTACCAAAGCTATCAATTTTCCCACCTAGTCCTTTGACTTCAAAGCTTCCACTAGGCTTTCGTGACTTCCCCCGTGGGCAACAGAGACGTGGTGGGTATAAATTGCATCTTGCATTCATACATTTTCCAATTTTCAATGTAATTTTTTTTTCCCACAGGAATGCTGTGTCACCAGTGGTTGACAGATCTTACAGATGTAGCTATTTTCTTCACAAATTTAACAAATTTAACAAAAACTTACATTGGAGGGTTGTTGCATTTGTGAGAACATGGCTGGACCAAACGCAGAGGTCATTCCACCTATTCCACCATTCATTGCTCCCATTCCCATCATCCCACCAATTCCCATGAACCCACCCATTCCCATAATCCCACCGTTCATGCGAGCCATAATTCCGTTCTGAATTCCCATCCCATTCATTACTCCCAACCCACTCATCCCACCTATTGCGTCAGAGCCTACTGCATTCATGCCATTCAGACCGTTAAACCCATTCATTCCACCAAACATTAACGGACTCATTTCTTGAGAGAAGGCCGTTGTCTGCTGGCCTGACATCTGGGTTGGTGGCTGCATCTGGCCACCTGCCATGTAGTTCCTCTGCCATTGAATGAGCCAATCTTCGTCCATGATACAATAAAAATAAATAATTA
>NW_026267447.1:133901-134286 GCF_000697945.3 Frankliniella occidentalis
GCTTTAAGTTCAAGCTTTCCATCGCTGCTCATATTTTTCCGATCCGACCCATTCAGCTCGAACGCCGGCCTGGATAAGATTGTCGCTTCGTGCGGGTACGTTTGTAAGGCCGTCACTCACCTGCTAAAGCAGACCTTTATGTCAAAGTATCGGTTTTCATGACTTTTCTACATTAAAGCGCCCTATTTAGCGTGTGAGTAGCACAGTGAAAATGCACCATTGGCCAACAGCTATATTTGTTGATATATGATCTAAAAGTGCATTGCTGGCTGGTCTTTTTATAGGGGGGCTTCTGATAGTATATCCTTTGTTAGCTAGGAACCATTCATATTCCTCAGTCTCTTTTTCTTGCTCTGCTATATTAACATTAAAGTCACCAACTATT
>NW_026267447.1:134336-139127 GCF_000697945.3 Frankliniella occidentalis
GCCGGCAACTCCGTTCGGCAGGGGCCGGGCCTGCTTGGCCTGCCGGCGGCGATGGTCGGGCCGCAGGCCCGACCATTTCTGTCACGCGATTTGCTAAAGAACACAATCAAATGATGTAACGGGCCTTCGGCCCGCAAAGCCCGTCGTCCTTAAAATTTGCCCCGTAGACACGAGAAAGGGATGTAACGGTGAGGCACCGCGACTACAACCCACCCTTCTGCTTAGGAAACGTTTTTTGGGGTAGGGGAAGAGAGTTTCTTTTCCCTTTTGTGGTTTTAATCCTTCTTCTACAACTTATTGTTCACTAAAGCAATTTTGAGCTTATTTTTGTCGAAAAAAACCCTCCAGCGCCTAAACGGTTAGAGATGGAGCCAAACGGACGAAATTTTTCCCCAGTGGACTCTACTTTGACGAGTTACCCCTTAGGAGATCATTAAAAAAAAAAAAAATTCTGACTTTTTTGACCTGCCCTATTTTCTTTGATACCCCCTTTCAGACCTTTAGGAGTGGTTGCCAGGATTTGCCGTGGGCGTTTCGTTTTCTAGGAGTGAACCTTAAGATACCCTGAAAATTTGAAGTCTCTAGCACATATCCTTCTTGTGGAACAGACAGACAGACAGACAGACACACAGACACACAGACACACACGAGGTCGTTTGCATAAGCCCGCTGGATAGCTTTTCTAAAGCAGAAGGGCGGGCTAAAAACTACAACAACAACTGGACTTATTTCAAGCGCGATTGAATTTGTTAACGTTGACTCTTCTTGACATGAATTTGTTATTGCTATTATGCACTTGAAACGACCAAACAAAATAAGGAAAAAGCAACCTACAGATATGAATTTTGAAAAACGTTGCAAGTTTTATTTTGTGGTCAGATTGGTGTCAATATGCATTAGGGTCAATCTAGTGTGCGGCCACCTGTCCGTGGTAACAATAATACGTGGAGCAGTTGTAGACTCGTCTCCACTGAGCAGGTGTGGCCCTATTCTGACATAAGAAAATTGATATTGCCACCTGGTTGGATGTTCTGTGACTTAGGTAATGAGGAAGTAAGCATGGTGCATCTTGACAAAGACCTAAATACAGATAAGAGTATTACTTTTAAGAGTACAGAAAAGTCAGTTATTAAAATCAGTAGAAGAGTTGTTGACTTACCTGATATGGAATACATGGAAAATAACAGAAATGTCTCCACAGCCAAACAAATTCCCAGTCATATGTCGTTGCTTAAAATATGTGCAGGAACTGGAATGGAGAAAAAGAAATTTACTGTACATTGCAGAGGTGGTATAAGTAATCATGCCGTTAGATGCCCTGAGTGCCATGCAGAGAAAAAGACGTTGAAATTGAAAGAAGAAATACAGGCCAAAATTAAGAAAAGGCAACAGGAAAAATTATTAAACACAAAACACACAAACAAAATTTGAATAGATCAAAGGCTAATTTACTGGCAAAGGTACGTCCAACGTACAACTTCCCCTCCAAAAAGAGGAGGACATGGGAAAATAGGTGGCACCTATTTTATCATGTTTTTTTTTTTTGCCCACCTTTTACTGTTGTTCTTTGTTCCAGATTAAAAAATACAAGAGGAAGATGCATGAAATACATATGGAGTGCCTGAAAAAGAAGAAGGAAATTATAGATGAAGCCATTAGTGAGCTACCTTAAGCTCAGCAAGAGGCAGTAAAAGCTTGCTTTGATGCAGCTAATAAAAAGGGACCAAGTGGACGCAGATATACAGTTGAATGGCTATATGAATGCTTATTAATGCGCATTAAAGACAAAAAACTGTATGAGCATATTTGTACAACAGTTTTATAATATTAAAATGTTGTAAATTTTTAACTGTACCTCTTAATTCAATTTAGACTCCCCACGGTGATGTCAAGCTTGAACACTGGGAAGCCATTCAACGAGCTGAAGCCCTGCGCGCTGATGGATTGAGGATGTGTCACAAACTAACACCTGATCACATCAGTCCAAATCCCTGGCAGAAAATGAATGTTCGAATGGCTTGGGAGGTAACACAAGCAAGCAACATAGCTTAATTACACGCAAAAAAGTAATCTCAGTTTTTGACTGACTTTAAACTTCTTATTTTTCAATCAACAGTTTTGGAGTAACTCCTGTGCATCAGCTATTGAGATTTACCGTGACTTGGGTCATGCAAAGCTGCATGGATGTGAGGGGTCTGTCAAGATGTGCAGATTAGTAAACAATTTAGCAGACACCATGAACTCTAATAGACCACAAAATGCTGTTAATCTGCAGTCACCACAGTTGCAAGTAATAAAAATTAATTAAACAACTCTGAAACCAAACTATTTCTCTAAGGTGTCTTTTAACATGCTAAAAATTTTGCAAGCATTTTTTTACAGGCAATTGATGATTTTTTAGAGTATTTCATAGCTTTGAAAGACTGGGCAAATAAAAAGCTACATGCTAGATTGGAGTTAGCAGAAAAAAGTAGAGTGGAGAATTTGAGGGCTCAAGGGAAGAAACCTAGAGGAAAATCAAAGGCTGTTCTAGAGGCTCAAGAGGATCACATTTTTTCTGACTCTACTGACATAGGACTAATCGTCTCTCTAAAAGTTGCAAAGGAGCTTATAGAGTTCCTAATAACCAAGTGTAGCTATAAATATGTCATGACAGCTAGGTTCAACCAAGATGCTTAGGAGGTAATACTACAATTAAACTACTGAAGGCAAATTTAATCTGTGAGTTAAAAGCCTATGCCTTATGAAATAGATAGAGATAGATAGGAGCATCCTACAGGGCCAGGCAGCATTGCCTAAATCCGATATTTTTTGCCGTCGGCACGGTACCCTGGACACTAACGGCTGAAAACGGAGAAAGGTTGGCCGACCCAGGACCCTAGCTCTCCCTAAACAGAGCAGAGGCCGGATCCCCCTTCGAACGGGCGGAGCCGGTCGTACTCCGACAAGCAAATGTCACACTCCATGACGTCTATCGCCGTGAAAGAATAAAGGTGCACCCTTTGCGCTGCAAGAAAAGGACCGAAAACCACCATTCATCACCACGACCACGAGCCGCTCGAAATGGAGAATAGATTTGTCATAATCTCCAAAATTGCCAACCCAGTAAAATCAATGTAATAAAGCATTCCGGTAAAGCTGAAATGCGGAAGAATGCAGGGAAGAAGAAAACGGAAATCGCTATGCCTTAACATGGTGACTTCTGTTTTCTTGTTCACTGCATTCTTTTGCATTTCAGCTTTACCGGAATGCTTTACTACCGACCCAACAACCTTCAACATATTGAAACGGTGAATCATGTATCAAGTTGAGGCTAGGCTCTGTGCTTTCAACACTTAAATGACTTCATTAATACTCTTCAGTAAATTAGTCGCCACCATTAGTAGCAAAATGGGGAGGCAGGCCGACCCAGTGGCCCAGGGGGCAAAGTCAGGCGGCCCGGAGCAATGCATGGCAGGCAAGATCTTATCTTCCCAATAAGCGCGAATAAAGGATACGTGCAGGCGAAAGCAACCACAACCGAATAAGCAGCAGGCGGTAAGCAGAAATAAAGGATACATGCAAGCTGGGCACAGGCTCATTTATTCAGCAACTAAATCAGGCATGTTAAGGACGTCATCATCCCACTCATCAGCTGAGGAGTCAAGCTCTTCTTCAGAGGACACATCCCCGTCAAGGGCATCCCGGACGTGAGCGGCGAAGGTCGTCTTGGAGAGTGCCGCCTCGGCCCAGCCGGCCGCCGGAGGGCCCAACCGCCCGAAGTCCTCCTGGAGGGACTCATTGAAGCGGTGGCATGGCCAGCCCTGCTTCTAGCGCCCGACTTCAAAATTCAGGACACGGTGGAGGGGGTGGCCGGGGGCGCGCCGCTGGATGTGGGCCCAGTAGCGCACGCGGCAGCCCCTGATCGCCCGAGTGATGGACCCCCTTTTCTTGTCAACTCCCCGGAGCCGAGCGCGGCGGCGAGGGTCACGACCTGGCCAAGGCCATGAGGCTGGCCACCATGACAGAAGCCTGGCGCCGGAGAGTCGTCCTCGTGGCCACCGTGGCATGGGCATAGCTGATGGACGGCAAAATCGCCGTGCACCATATCCTGGCGACCACCCTTGGAGGCAGGGGGTGCCGCTGCAGGAGGGGTTGCAGAGCAGCCACCGCCCGGCGAGCCTTGTTGATCCGCTGGTAGGCGGTGCCGCGGCGATCCAGCCCGGACGTTATCAACGCCCCCAGGTACAGCAGCTTGTCGACTTGGGGGACCTCCTTCCCGGCGATGACGAACGGGCGAGGAAGCTGCAGGCCTGGTTCCGGGTACGGAGTCCTCACCAAGTACTCACATTTGGCCAAATTGAGCTCGAGGCCCATCAGCGCCGCCGCGGCGGTGAACTGCTCCAGGAAGTCGTGCAGGTCCTGCAGGTCGACGGACGCCACCAGCAGGTCGTCCGCGTATGCAAGCAGGAGGGGGGTGAAGCCCGGCGCCGAGAGGTCTAGCCGGAAGCGAGCCAACCCCTGGACAGCCGCCTTGATCACCCAGTGAAGGGCCCTGGTGAAGAGCAGCGGAGCCAGGGTGCAGCCCTGCTTCACCCCCAGCGCCGTCCGGACCACCCCCGTGCGGGCCGCGAACCACCTGATGGAGGTGAAGTCCGTCAGGGCCAGCGACGACACCCTGTTAAGCAGGAAGGGGCTGAGGCCCTCTGCGAGGAGGACCGCGGCGAGCTCCCGTCGCCTGGTAGAGGGGAAGGCGGAACGGATGTCCAGGGCGAGCACATGGACGGCGTCCCCGGCCCACCAGCGTGCGTC
>NW_026267447.1:141131-141475 GCF_000697945.3 Frankliniella occidentalis
AAGACATACCAGAGTTGATGGAACATGTTGATCACAATTACATTGGAGAGACAATCGATGAATTTGCTCTGGCCTATGTTGGTAGATACGTTGCAAGACATGCCAAGAAATATTGCCATGACTGTGATGATTGCCTGAAAAGTTTGAGAAAAACTGAAGGTGAAGCAACAGATGTGGATATGTTTGTAAAATTAAAATCAAAAGGTTACCTTACTTATCCATCTGACACACTGATCCACTTGTTAAATCAACTTGAAGAAAAAATAATTTCTACAAGTCTTAATAATGAGCTTGAAGAAAACATTTTGTTTGTAGTGCTTGAGAAATTACAAAACATAAATGTT
>NW_026267447.1:142840-144413 GCF_000697945.3 Frankliniella occidentalis
AAACTACATGGGTCCCATGAGCCAAGGCTCGTACTTAGGGACACTTAAAATTATTACAATTGAGACCAGGCGGTAGTGATGGACAGTTTCCACAAAATTATTAAAGTACTCCATTAGGAACTGATTTTTTACTATTTTTTTAAATGATGGCATGGACATACTGGTGACATTAGCTGGTAGATCATTTTCAGGGTTGCCACAAGAATGGAAAAGTGAAATTCCCTGACATTTCCCTGACTTTTCCCTGACAATTCCGTAAATTTCCCTGACAAGATTAGCAGTCAGAATCAGGGTGTCGAGCAGCGCCGACTGAAAATAAAATTCCTCAACTTTTCCCGTATTCCCAGAGCAAAAAATTTGCGAAATTCACGAGTATTTGTAGCACTTTCGGATGAAATTTTTTCCTAACATTAGAGAGGTAGAATCGAATGATAGATAAAAAATATTATCAAATGTCTTAATACTCAGGTTGACAGGAGTATGACTGAGCCTAACAGAGGTATTCCCCACAGAAAATCGCGAGCGAGAATATTTTTGATAAGTAAAATGATATAAAGAGCGGTTTTTAGAGGGATTAAGCTCTGTTTGGTAGACCCTTTTGACACCGTTTCGATTTCCCTTGCAGTGTCGTCAGCTAGGGTTGCTCCGGCGTCCCCACTTGAGATTAACTACCCGAGTACCTGCCAGACCCACCTGAATAGGCGTCTTCGGTCTTTCGCTATCGCTTTGAGACCAATAGGGAAGGTATCAGTCTTAGAAAAGTGCGAGAGGTTCTTTTTTGTATTGTTTTTTTTGGTATTTTACGTCAAAAAGGAGTGGTTTTGAGCGGGATAATGATAACTTAATATATCCTATCGGCGCAATTTCTATTTAATCCCGGTAGGAAGACAAGGCAATTTGAAATTTTGAGAGATTTCCCGAGGTGATTTCAAGATTCCGGGATATTCTCCGATTTTTTTCGGGGCAGTTTAAATTCTCGTATGATTCCGGTATTCCCAGAGTCGCTCGACACCCTGCAAATTGCAATAAGCAAGGAGGGAATTTTGCCAACACATCGCCGAGTACCCAAAATAACGCTGCCGGCCGTTTTTCCCTGACACAGCGCTCAATTCCCTGACATTTCCCTGACTTCCCTGACACATTTTGTTTTCCCTGACATTTCCCTGACTTCCCTGACTTGTGGCAGCCCTGATTTTAAAGTTTGACGGAAATATACAAAGATGATGTGACTCCATGCTTTGTTGATGAGTGACTAGTTTGATGAATACGAGATGAGGACCTGGTGAAATGGCTATGAATGTCTTTATTTGTATTATGTAGATGTCTGATGCTACAAGGTTTTGGTTTATTTTGTAAATATATTGTTAAATTGTGGGAAAACGAGGGGATGCCGAATCAGTAACACTAGTAGGTCAGCTTAGTGGAGAATGGCGACGAGTCAATGCTCGCGCCTCCTTTTATTGGGTGGTTGGCATATCAACAAGAAGAACAAAGGCGATCGTAAAACAATGGTAGGGTCTGTGTTCAACTGTAGATGTCACTCCATAGTGATCACTAGTGGCCGTGACTTGTT
>NW_026267447.1:144463-144840 GCF_000697945.3 Frankliniella occidentalis
CTGTGTTCAACTGTAGATGTCACTCCATAGTGATCACTAGTGGCCGTGACTTGTTTATGTTAGGATGTGGTCTGCTGTGACCAGGTTAGGTTATGGAGGGAAACCTCATTGGCTGAGCGATAGCGAAGCCTTTTACTCCAGTGATGATCAAAAAGTTTCGCGTCTGTCTGTTTTGTTTGTTTGTTTGTCTGTCTGTCTGTAAGCACGATAACTAGAGAACGGTTTGAGCTAGAAGGCTCAAATTTTTATTGTAACTTTGTATCATAAAAAGCAAGAACTGTAGCGATTTTGAGCCCTCTAGCTTAAAAATTGACCTGTCAACAAATTCAAAAACGAAAAACCCTGAATATTACTTTTAAAAAATATTTTTCTTACAT
>NW_026267447.1:145745-148214 GCF_000697945.3 Frankliniella occidentalis
TCTCTGTTTCTTTCCAGATTTCCTCTGTGATTGAAAATTTTATCTTCCTTGCCCCTTGTCATCAATTTTTCTGTTTTTAGAGAGACTGAACCTATTTCGGACCAGATTTTGTATTCCTGCCCTTTACCAAAACACACAGGTTTTAGAACAATCGCGTAGGAAGGCACTTAAAGGTTAGATCTTTCTTTACAAAAAGCATTTTTTTTTTTAGGCGTCCGTAGCTGCACTCGTTTCGGAGTTATGGCAGTTTGAGTATGGACTTGATTTTGATCCGAAATAGGGACACATGAACCTGATTCGGATCAGCTTTGGATCAAGATGGCGATTTTGCCATCTTGTAGCGTAACAAAAGTCGGCTCTAGAAGCAATCAAGATTTTGGCCCACAGTCCACAGGGTCTGTGAATTATTGCCTGATCCGAAATAAGCATGTGCACCAAATTCGGATCAACTGAAACTAATTGGCTGAGCGATTAGCGAAGCCTATTACTCCAGTGATGATCAAAAAGTTTCGCGTCTGTCTGTCTGTGTGTCTGTGTGTTTGTCTGTGCGCACGATAACTCGAGAACAAATTGAGCTAGCGACCTGGGATTTTCAGTGTCGTTTTGTGTCATAAAAAGACAGATCGAGTTCGAAGAAGAGCATTCTAGCTCGAAAATAGGATTTAAAAAAAATCAAAAACCACAAGTCCCCAAAATGACGTTTTTTAAAAATATTTTCTAACTGTTTCCTTAAGAGTAACTCATCAGGGTAGAGCCCCTTAGACGAAAATTTCGTCTATTTGGCTCTATCTTCAACCGTTTAGGCACCAGAGGGAGTTTTCTACATGAAAATGACCGCAAAACATTTCTATGTTTTTTCTCAGATATTTGTTGGTCTCCGGTAGGGTGACTCGTTAAAATACAACCCCCTAGGAACAAAATTTGTGACTTTTAGGGCCGAATGCCTACTTACGACTTTGGCCTGACTCGGATGTCAGCGCCGCAGGCCCAGGTAGATGTATGCCAGGCGCGTCGCAGCGTAACAGTGATTCGTGAGATATCACGAAGCCTATTACGCGAGACGTGGTCTGGCGTACAACTACCTAGTTATTAAGAAACCGACCAGCAACACACTCGGCAGTAGTTTTTCAATAGAATAAGTGAAAACGACGAGTAAACGTCATATTCCTGATCAGCTGGAATGTCTATTACGGGAGATCGAGATTATGTAAGAGTATTTTTGACTAAATCGACATAGAATGCAGTGAAACTGACAAATATGGTCCTGGACTGTCCTGGATAACTAAGTATGGATCCTAAGGCAACCCTTTGAAATATCCTGTGACAAAACCAAGTAAAATAATAGGGTATTCCAGGCTATAGCCTTGTTTTGGATATATCCAAAACGGAAGTAGGAAAAGAACAAACTCACTGTCTTTTCTGTTTCCGTGATGGCTCTGATTGGTTGATCTGATCACGTGCCACGACGGCGTTTCAGGTATGAAAAACTGTCAGGTCAGTTTCGAGCTCGCGTCCATATTTGAGAGGTCAGAATCGGACCAAACTACCATGGTAATTTCTCATACTGAGCGGACGGAAATAGATTCATCGGTGAGTTTTTTTTGTTTTTTTTTACTTCCGTTCTAGATAGCCTGGAACAGCCTATTGAGCACCAAAAGCAGTTTCGACCCGCAATAAATCGAAGCTGCTCGCAAAACTCGACTTAAGAAGTTGTGACTTTCAACCCGTTTTAACCTCTACCCGCATTTTAACTTGACGTGATATTAGGTCGAATCCACGTTTGAAACGTGTTCTCTGAGCCTTCAACTTAAGATTGATACCTGGTTTGACGCGAAATTATGCGTGCATACCAAGTAATGTCAATTTGATGAAACCGCAACATTCTCCCACCTCCTATACAATGAATGTTCATGATCAATTCGGCCGCGCCGGACGCTTGGGCCGCACTAGGACAAAGCAATGGTATTTTCTGGTAGAAAACGACAAACCTTTTTACCAAAAAAATTAAAACTCATACATTTCGTCACTTGAAACCTACAAGCACGGAGTTCGTGGAGTCTCCGTATAAACCCGTAGTTCCAGGCAGCTCCGTACAGACACGCAGTTCAGCGGGTCCCCGTATAACGTCGTAAGTGCTTGAAAGTCACTTCTGAGATATAGCGCTTCAAAGATTTGGATTTGCATTGCGCCTTATGGGCGGCTGGATTTTCAGACCAGAATTACTTTTGAACTAATTGACATATCGAAATGCGGTTTTCGCTGATCGATGACCCTTGGTTTCCTCTATCCGACGCACTTCATAACTCAAAATTTTCAAAAGACATAGTTACGACGCTATACGGCGGCCTGCTGAACTGCGTGTTTGTACCGAGCCCCCGGGAACTGCGTGTTTATACGGAGCCTCCACAAACTCCGTGTGTATAGGTTTCAAGTGTCGATTTTTGCGAGGTAGCGTGTGTAGGTCTTATT
>NW_026267447.1:150384-152143 GCF_000697945.3 Frankliniella occidentalis
AAGTGAGTGTCCCAATTAGTGCCCCTGCCGCGTAGAAGCCGGTGCACCCAACTAGCATTGTGATCATCTCGACAACGCCGACCAACCTGCACATAATAATCTTATGAGCTTCGGTAATCCCGTTGAATTTCCGAGGGGTTTCCAAATCGGCTCGGCCTTGCCCTTCTGAGTATAGAACAAAAGGATATTTTAAAAGATTATAAAGCTTTTACGGGGGTGCTTAAGGAATTTTCACAAACCCTTCATCAGCCCAAACCTTTGAGGCCGTTGCGCATCCATTAATTCGTAGCAATCAGGAAAATCCCGGGACATACTGCTTCTAAGCATGGTGAAACAAATAGGTCTTCCAATCCTATTTTGTACCTTGTCAGCAGCGGATTTGCACTGGCCTGAGCTTTTGAAATTATTAGCTCCTACTGAAGATTTTTCCACAATGAGCAATTACAGAAGACGCGTATGAACTCTGATGGTGATTAGAGCGATGCGAGAGGGCTCACGATAGAGACGGAATAATTGGAAGCGACCCCCCCCCCCCTAAATCTCTTACGTTCTAGGAGCACAGAGCCGGTTGCCTACCTACTAGGCGGACCCTTATTCGTTTTAGTTTTGTTCTATATTGTTTACGTCTTCTGTTACTTTAATGCACTTCGCTCAGCTACCCCGTGCGTAATGTTAACGCACGGGGCCCTACGTAATAGCGAGGGGGTAATCACTACAGAAAGTAGGTGTACACATTTGTATACTAGCTATATGTACGCCAGACCACGTCTCGCGCAACAGGCTTCGCGATATCTAACGAAACACTGGTACGCTGCGACGCGCCTAGCGCACATATAGGCGTGCGGCGCTGACACCCAAGACGGGTGAATAGGAGCGTATACACATTTTTTTGGTATAAAGCCTTTTTAACGGTTTAATAGACCATTTGGTTATTTTCACCACAATTTTGTCCAGAGATGCCCCATAGCACCAAAGCGGTGCAAGATAGAGCAAAACGGACGAAATGTTCACCCAAAGGGCTCTACTTTCACGAGTTACCCCTAAGGAGCCCATAAAGAAATATTTGAAAAAAATAAATATCTTGCGACCTGTGGTTTCTGATTTTTTTAAGAGTCAATTTTTGAGCTAGAATGCTCATCTTCGAACTCGATCTGTCTTTTTGTGATACAAAACGACACTTAAATTCCCAGGTCGCTCTCTCAATTCTTTTGCGAGTTATCGTGCGGACAGACAAACAGACAGACAAACAGAATGAAACTTTTCCGGTCAGTGGAGTAATGGGCTTCGCTAATTGCTCAGCCAAAAAGTTAAAGTGAAAGTGATAAAAAGTTGACTGAAAGTGACGAAAACTGAGAGAAAATGTGGACAAAAGTGACTCATCGTGCGATGATCAGATCAAAAATGAAAAATGAATAAAATAGAGGGGATATAGGCATAGAAATGAAGTAAACGTTTTAAATCGGTGAAAAAGTGAGTAAAAGTGGAAAAGTGAAAAGTTCAGGTGTACGCATTTTCACGGAGTGATTACCCCCTCGAATAATAGGCTTCGCTAATCGCTCAGCCAAAAAGGAAAGATGAGAGAGATATGTTACTTCATTGGCCACAGTTTTATTGCTCAATCATCACAGCTTGAAAAATTTATCATTTAACACGATCCTACCTAGTATGTGTTCCTAATCTTGAATCCAAGCATTAAAACAGGCTCTTCGTCTGATTAGACAACAACCTGAGATGCCATAGGAATCGGGGTAGAGACAAA
>NW_026267447.1:152737-153013 GCF_000697945.3 Frankliniella occidentalis
ATTATCTTTCCTTTCCTCTGGCTCTTCCTCCTGTCTCTCATCATGGTTTAACCTTCACTTTCATGTATCCTTGTTTACTGTTTTGGTTTGGTTTGTTTTTAAATTTGAATGAAATTGTTACACGTTCAGTTTGCCATGAAGTTGCCTGGGCTCCGCCCAGGTGACCTGGTCTGCTGTGTGTGTGTTTCCTCTCTTTTTAGCCCGCCCTTCTGCTTTGAAAAAGCTATCCAGCGGGCTTATGCAAACGACCTCGTGTTTGTCTGTCTGTCTGTCTGT
>NW_026267447.1:153063-153680 GCF_000697945.3 Frankliniella occidentalis
TAAGTGGTATTCTTGGAAAAACTGAAGAAGAACAGCAGGAAATCGTTGATAACTTTTCAGAGTTAGTGACTGCATTCCATCCGAATTTGGATCAACCTCCAAGCGATATCCACCCGTGTCAGAAGAAAATGATTGACATTGAAAATTTAGATGATGATTTAGCTGAGATATTGAATAAAGTACAAAGGCACACTGTTTGTTCCAAAGAATATTGTATCAGAAAAAGTAAGAAGAGTCAACAAATGCAGCGCAGATTCAAATTTCTTCAAGATTATCAGGCGTAAGCAAAAAATAACATTGATGAAAATGGTAATGTTGAGTATTTGCCAGAACGCAATGACGATCGCCTCAACAAATACAACAAGTACATCTTACAAACACGGCGTGCAAATATAGATGGTGCACCTGTCATTAGCAAAACAGCAATAATCAATTATCTAGCAAAATTCCAACTTAAAAATCCACGTGGTGAATCATGTAAGTATTTGGAATGTATCTCCTCATGGCATTGCATTGCCAAAGCGCATAGATGAAAAATAAAATTGGCAGAACAAATTGGTACAAATGATATCATCCCGAATAAAAACAGAACGTGTCCTTAAAATCTTGCTGATGTT
>NW_026267447.1:153970-154387 GCF_000697945.3 Frankliniella occidentalis
GGATTTTCAGGGTCGTTTTGTATCATGAAAAGACAGATCAAGTTCGAAGAAGAGCATTCTAGCTCAAAAATTGGATTTTTAAAAAATCGAAAACCACAGGTCCCCAAAATGACATTTTTAAAAAATATTTTTTTACAGTTCCCTAAGGGGTAACTCATCAAAGTAGAGCCCTTCGGGCGAAAATTTCGTCCATTTGGCTCTATCCTTAACCGTTTAGGCACCAGAGGGAGTTTTAAACACGAAAATGACCGCAAAACATTTCTATGTTTTTTCGGAGATGTTTGTTGGTCTCTGGTAGCGTAACTCGTAAAAATAAAACCCTGAACAAAATTTGTGACTTTTGGGGCCGAGTGCCTACTCACGACTTTGGCCCGACTCGGGTGTCAGCGCCGCAGGCCTAGGTAGATGTATGCCAGG
>NW_026267447.1:160971-163779 GCF_000697945.3 Frankliniella occidentalis
TTTTAGCTATAATATAATTTTTCCAGTTCATTCCTATGCTAATGTTTTTTTGTGTTTTTTTTGCACAAATTGATGAAGCAAAAGCGAGTTTAATCTCTTCAATTGAGAAAAGGGAGGCTGCTGCTGCAGCTGCAAGAAAGAGAAGGAGTGATGATTCATTTGAAGAATCTCCAGTTAAACGTCGCCCTGATCTTTCAATGCCCTCTAGCAGTGGCGCGCACATGAATTATGTAATTTGTATTGAATCTGTTATTTAATTTTTTAAGAATTAATTGGTTCCAGCTATGTGTTGTTACATGATTAAAATAAATCTTTATTTTGGTTTAACTGACCCGTTGTTCAATGTTATTTTACTTAACATAGTTTCATCATTTGTCTTTAGCCTCTATCTTCCCTTTGATTGGAGTTCACTCCTTTTCAATATATGCTATGGGTAAAATCAAACATGTTAGTTTTGGTTTGCTTCATTTTTATTTTACATTAACAGAAGCATTTCTGATTTTCTGCATCGAGTTAGGTTTGTTGGCTGAGCGATTAGCGAAGCCTATTACTCCAGTGATGATCAAAAAGTTTCGCGGCTGTTTGTCTGTCTGTGTGTTTGTCTGTACGGACGATAACTCGAGAACAAATTGACCTAGCGACCTGGGATTTTCAGGGTCGTTTTGTATCATAAAAAGACATATCGAGTTCGAAGGAGAGCATTCTAGCTCAAAAATTGGATTTAAAAAAAATCAAAAACCACAGCTCCCACAAATGACGTTTTTTAAAAATATTTTTTACAGTTTTCTAATGGGTAACTCATCAAAATAGAGCCCTCTGGACGAAAATTTCGTCCGTTTGGCTCTATCTCTAACCGTTTAGGCGCCACAGGGAGTTTTTAACGAAAACAAGCGAAAAAATGTACAACCCTGCATGCTTAGTCGAAGTGACGGGATGTTGACGGGCCGGCCGGCCCGTGTCTTTGTGTAAACTTTTGCGCTACCCGACTTCGGTGTCAGCGCCGCAGGCCTAGGTAGATGTATGCCAGGCGCGTCGCAGCGCAACAGTGTTTCGTGAGATATCGCGAAGCCTGTTACGCGAGACGTGGTGGTCTGGCGTACATCTACCTAGTTAGTTTAGGTTGGCTTCATCTTTATTTCCCCACTTTTCTCTCTAAAAAAAGAAAACACATTTTTTTTTCAAGTTTTACGAGACCATTTTGCCTTTGCCAAGAGCTAGTTGTTAAACACAGCTAGGACCTTTATTGTCAGCAGTTAGTTTGTTCAAGACAGTGTACCACTTTTCTGGCTTGTCCTTCAATTTTTTGGGTAGGATCATCGTGCACAGCAGGTTTTCCTAAAATGACAGTGATAACAAGGTTAAAAGGTTTCCTTAAACTAATAACAATTAAATTTTTCACACTTCTTTTTGTTCTTTCAACCAATGAAATAGTAACGGGCGAAGCCTAAGATCATTAAGATTCTCCTAGTTTTAACAGGGTAGTAAGCGAGCTGATTGTGCACCCTTCCTTAAGTTACCGACCGATTAACGAGTTATCGTTAGAATTTTTAGGTACCCGTTAGGGGTGCCTATTGCTTTCACCCTAAAGTTTATTATTATTCTTGACGATGGCCCCTTATGGCAGAACCTATCGTGCCCAAGAAAAGTTAATGACATTTAAATAAACTAGGTAGATGTACGCCAGACCACGTCTCGCGTAACAGGCTTCGCGATATTTCACGAAACACTGTTAGGCTGCGACGCGCCTGGCATACATCTACCTAGGCCTGCGGCGCTGACACCCCATTTGGGAGGCGCAAAAAAATACACGAAGATACGGGCTCGTCAGAAACTCCCTGTGGCGCCTAAACGGTTAGAGATAGAGCCAAACGGACGAAATTTTCGCCCGTAGGGCTCTACTTTGATGAGTTACCCCATAGAAAACATTTAAAAAATATTTTTAAAAAACGTCATTTCAGGGACCTGTGGTTTTCGATTTTTTAAAAATCCAGTTTTTGAGCTTGAATGCTGTTCTTCGAACTCGATCTGTCTTTTTATGATACAAAACGACCCTGAAAATCCCAGGTCGCTAGCTCAATTCGTTCTCGAGTTATCGTGCGTACAGACAAACACAAACACACACACAGACAAACAGACGCGAAACTTTTTGATCCTCAGTGGAGTAATAGGCTTCGCTAATCGCTCGGCCAATAAATACTACGGAAATTTGCTTCTTTTCTTTTAGGTATGTTTAGTATAAATTTGTCTGATGAAATTTAAAAAATTCCAGTTTGCATCCACGAGTTTTCCTGGAAATGACGAGCTGAGCAGCAGGCCGAGTCGAACCAAGTAAATTTCAGAGATTTCCTTATTTTCCAATTCTCAGAACCCAATATTTAGAGGTAGTACGAGAGAAGACTTTCAAAGGTGACACTATGTGCCCTCGCCCCCGCACTCTCCCTTACAATGGTTGCTAGAGCTCTCTACTTCTCTGGGTGTACTAAATTTCACAGTACATTTATAGCAATACTTACAGCTGGCCTAGCTCACTCTCGGGCATAGGCCATATAGGGCAGTAGGCGCGGCCAGTCAGACAGACCTGAAGCCAAACGGAGCCAACCATTGCAGATCCAAAATATACTTGGAGTCTTGTCATCTTTCGATCCAGTTTGCTGGCTCGGATCAATTCGGACTTCTGTCGTAAGGATAAAGATTTACAGATTTTGCACACCATTCCGAAATAAGAGATGTGGATAAAGTGGTTTCTGTGCAAACTCATCACAGAGCCCAGATACGGGTGTCAGACAAGTCGTCACAGTTTTAAATGCA
>NW_026267447.1:164369-166876 GCF_000697945.3 Frankliniella occidentalis
TGTCATGTGAAAACCCACGTTTTAGTCGATAATCTAGGGCACCTAGACCCCTAAGGATGGCGTAGTTTGACGTCAAAAATGTGTGATTAAAGCACCACTCCCCTTACAGTTTTTGGATATGAAGCCTTTTATACGATTTTATAGACCATTGGGTCGCATTTTCACTTTATTTTCGTCAAGAAATGATCTCTAGCACCCAAACGTTACGAAGTTTTCGTCCAGAAGATTCTTTTTTTTTACGAGTTACCCCTTAGAAACCTATAAAAAAATATTCGATAAAAAAACATTTTGCGACCTTTGGTTTTTGATTTTTTTTAAAGTCAATTTTCGAGCTAGAATGCTCTTCTTCGAACTCGAACTCGATCTGTCTTTTTGTAATACAAAACGACCCTGAAATTACCAGGTCGCTATCCCAATTCCTTCTGGAGTTATCGTGCATACAAACAGACCTACAGAGAAACAAACAAACAGAATGACATTTTTTCGGTCAGTGGAGTAATGGGCTTCGCTAATCGCTCATTAGCCAATAAAAATTGCTGTTTGTACACGGCAATCAATCCGTCAGGGTTTTCCAGGCGCTTTTTGGCTATTCCCAGGCGCTGTCTGGGTTTGGCAGATGTATTCCCAGGCGGCTCCTGGGAATCGACCCGAATCGACCACCAATCGGACTTTTTCCAGGCCACGCCTGGGATTTAATTTCCCTTTCCCAGGCGGCTCCTGGAGGTCGCGAGGTGTCCCCAGAACGGTGAGAACCTGCACCATCGAACACCGAAGTCAGAAGTCCTGGACACATAACGAGGCCGGCGCCAGGATCACTTTGGCCTCCAAAATTCCACTCAAATTTCGTTGTCCTTGCCGGGGGCCTCGTGGTACACCCTCGTATCTCGCGAACCGTAGACCGCAGAGAGAAACGAACTTCAGCGCTGTGTTCAGCAGATCCCAGACACCAGGATGGCATGAGACGGGGTGGTCGTCATGAGGACAAGCACTGGCGTCTATCCTGGATCGGCCTGGGAAAGAGGCGCTTGGTACAGGATTCTATTTTCGTGGACCCAATACGCATTTTTCCCAACTGACATGCCCTATTAGAGTATTCTGATATGTCTTGGTGGGGACCGATCAATTTCCGATCAAATTCGGCGCCTCGGAGGACGATTGGCACCCACAACACCAACACCCCTTAAGGCCCAGTGTCGTTTATAAACGACATATGTTTTTTACGCTTCCCCTTACTTTTGGCCCCCAATTGCCGACGCAATTTGATAGTCACCACTTTTTTAACTTGTAAGCGGGCAACTACCTGGTCGGTAAACTCATTCCACGGAAAAAAAGATAGTTTTCGCCCCAAACTTGTCGAACAGAGGCCACCGAAAACGGGCCCCATTTCCCGGAATCCCAAGGGCGAAAATGCGAATTTATTTTTTCATATTCCTTAGATTTGAGTCGAGACTCACACAATGACACCAATTTTGATCGAAAAGTCAGCAATTAGGGATCGTCAAATTTTCTACGCCCCTTACCGTTTATAAACTACATGTTGGGAATTTCGGATTTCTTTGTTGTTCTCGTCTATTTAGGTGGTTGATAAGAAGAATTTCAAGAAATATAAGTTTTTTGATCGCAGCTTCTGGTCGCGGGCCTCTAAGGGTTCACATGGTGACTTCCGTTTTCTTGTCCCTCGTATTCTTCTGCATTTCTGCTTTACCGAAGTGGTTGATTCGGCTTACTGCATCCGACACAAAGTCTACGATTTCTTACACTATACTTCAGCATGGTGAAGTAGGCGGGACCCATGAGCAAAACAGTGCCCTTTCATTGCTAATGCAGCATTGCTTACGGGCCCCTGTGGAAAAATGATCACCATGCGAGAGGACTTCATGGAACGGTTGTCTTTCCATGAAGAGCACAGAAATAAAAGGTCGGTTGGGGTAACTGGCATATTTGCCGGTTGGCGGCTGCTAGTCGGGGCCACCACCGGATTTAGTTGGGTGAACTGATTTTGGGATGTTGGTACCCAGGCGACTTGTTTGCCACAACTATTTCAGATTGCCACTCGAGATGGTTGTTGCAAGCATATGCCATCGGTTGCACTTCGGGATCCGGGGTGCCATGGCTAGCCCCCCTCCACTCCCCCCACCTGCCCCACTCCCCGCTGCTGCCCCCCGCTCGCTCCGGGTGGCTCGGGGATCGCGTCGGCAGCGGCACGTGGTCGTTGTCCGGCACGCTCTCTCGTACGCGTCGCGCTAGCATAGTGGTATGGCGGAGGTCTCGCTATCGCAGCGGCCGGGGTTCAAGTCCCGACCGCTGCGTACACATGACGCCTCCGTGAGGGCGTTACTGGGTTAGCAAGATAGTCACTTCACTCGGAAGGGTGAGGGACCGAGGTGGAAGTGCCTCTAAAAGATTTAAAATTTTACTTTCTTCACTAGTTACTCGGTTATCCGAACTAAGGTTACTCGGTTGCTATGACCATCTCATGTTAGTTGGCATGACCAGGCTACCTTTAC
>NW_026267447.1:166926-167224 GCF_000697945.3 Frankliniella occidentalis
CTTCACTAGTTACTCGGTTATCCGAACTAAGGTTACTCGGTTGCTATGACCATCTCATGTTAGTTGGCATGACCAGGCT
The DNA here is from genome assembly GCF_000697945.3 of Frankliniella occidentalis. Classification (NCBI taxonomy): domain Eukaryota; kingdom Metazoa; phylum Arthropoda; class Insecta; order Thysanoptera; family Thripidae; genus Frankliniella; species Frankliniella occidentalis. The sequence goes on from NW_026267447.1 coordinate 167,006, forward strand.
ACCTTTACTAAAATGTCTAGTTGACACAACCAGCTTTCTAGTAAAGCCAAAAGTAACACCGTGACTCGGTTGTGAGAACCGAGTTACGGGTTAACGCAACCGACTCGTTTTTTCCGTGTGACCTATCCCATTGGGCACTTGCCCATCTTTACCATGGAAACAATTTTCCATGAAAATTAAAAGTGCTGTAGAATCTATAATTATTTGAATTTTTGTCTC
>NW_026267447.1:168827-173431 GCF_000697945.3 Frankliniella occidentalis
ACACAAAGCACTGTATTCGGGTCCAAAAGCCATTTCCAAGTAGATAAAGACTGTCGGACGCTGAAATCATCCTTCAGCGGCATCTGAAACGTAATAAGAAATTATTGAATAACACACGGAAATGGGTACTAACCAAACTCTGATTAAAGTTAACTCCGGACATTGAAAATAAAAACAGATCCTATGTGTGTGATGACACCTAGACTCGGAATGAGAAAAATTATTGGTCAACTATATACTTACACTCTAAATGCAAAGGAATTTCTTTTGTTCCTTTAACTAGCAACAAAGTAACTGTCCAAAGCCTCAAAAAAGAGATCCATGGACAAAAACGTGCCGTATTTCAGAAAAATTGTGTTATAAGTGGAAAATTCGGGCACATTTCAAGCCGTTGATCTCATCGCGTATGAGAAATAAGCAATGCGCTGCCCTCTCGTCGTGGAAGCGGTATCATGTATACAAGTGTGAGAGCAATCGGTGATCTCGTCACTGTTCTAAATAGGCTTAAAGACATGTATTAATAAACTAGTAAAATGCTGTACATTGGAGGCTGAGTGTGATTCGAAGTTTATATGCAATTAAAAGCTGAAGTTAAGAAACTTAAAACAATCTAGAAATAAATGTTCTGCATATAATCATAGTTCGATTATTTTAATTGTTTCATCAATAATGCTGTAACGGGTAGAGGGGTGTTTGGAATGAAAGTCCAGAGTCTTTTAAGAGCGATGTATTCACATCAAGCGCTGGTCACAGTGTGGCGCCAAGTCAAAGCTGGCGCCTGCTTTATAGGGTATTGGAAGGCAGAACATAAAGAAGAACGTAAATAGTTCAAGAAGAACTTAATGAAAGACGTACTGATTGGCGACGTAGTTGAGGGGTCTGCCGATAGATGGCAAGTGATAGAGGTGTGTGACTGACGGGACTGACTCTCTACTGGACCATGGACTGGATTTGAACAATATAGTTCTGACTATTATTATTAGGAGGTCACTACACTACACTATAGGTGCCCTACTTTTGTTTTTTGAAAAAAATTACTTTTAGTTCTGCCAACCTTTTGCCTTTTTAACATTTTTAAGTTTTGTTGCATAACAATATTTGTCTATTTCATTTAGTCTTCATCTGTGAATTTCTATCTTTAGAGCTTTCATGTAGACTGATCAAACAGGTAACATTTTTGGATTTGCGTTTAAAATTGAGTCTAGGTATACATGTGAAAGGGCTGTAAGATTCAAATTCTTTCGACACACACAATGTTGCCTGCCTCGGTTGTCCAGACCTTAGCATTTGAGATCCAATGGATTGAAACAAAAATGAAACACCTGTTGTCTGAGTCTCGCAGATATTCATGTTGCACTCCCATTCCTCGCCTGCACGAGACGTGAAGATCTCAAACATTACTAAGCTGTTCTCTGGGTATTAGCCAAAATAAGAATTGAAGCACTTGTTGAGAAGAGCTCTTGAAGTTGTTGGTTGAAGTTCTCTGGAGCTGATGACTAGTAGCGATGGTTCCTTGCTGCTCTGGTAGCGGTTTGAAGTCCTAAGTATGCGTTTCATCTGTCTGTTGACTATGGCTGTTGATCTACTGAAATAGAAAAGAAAACAATGCCTTTGCATAGTTCAACATTGTCAACACAGCAACCTTCAGAAGGTTAGGCTTGTCCCTTGGTGTCATCCTGACTAGCTAAACCTATCTAAGACACCCTTTATGTTATCTCTAAACAATGTCTTAATTTTTCTCGTGGTTAAACCAAATACTTAGCTTTTATTATTTCTAATGTTCACTGCATGTCATTGCGATGAAGCTCAAAAATCTCGGACTCTGTGACAGGCTGCGACGTTGTTTACTGCGCCGCTCGCTCTCGTAGTTGTTGACGTTACTTCCACTTCTTCTGCTGCTTCGGTCCTTCGCTCGATCTCTTTTCAGTTTGTTTACACCTGAATCTCGTCTCCAAACTCTCCTATTTCTTTTTTTCTTTCTTTGTGAACATGAACTCATATTGTGCCACTTGTGTATGGGCGAATGAAAGTAATTGCGGTTTATGGCAGGTGAGTCGAGTCGTTGTTCCTTTTTTATATAGATTTCTGAAGTGAGAGTGCCGCTTCTGTTGTGCAGATTTAAACTTTCATGTTCTTCTAGGTCAAGCAGTGATCCTCCGAGAAACATTCAGTTTCTTAAGTTTGGGACAATAAGATGCAATAGACGAGATTTGGGTAGGTATCCACAATTTTACTGGTTCCAAGATTTGTTTTCTGTAGTTTCAGTGTTGGCTCATAACCCCTCCACTTCTCTCTCTTTCTTTTTGAAATAGCACTTGCTGATGTTTTCTTTTCTTTAATCTTGTATAGGTTATCAACCCCCGAACTTATTCTGATTGGAATTCTGTTTCTTGCCCTATTGCCGAACGAGATCCAAAGATTGCGAACAAATTGGAAATTATTGCTTTAGCTGTTTCTTCTGCAGTTTGTGTTTTTAAATGCTGCTATGGGACATCCTGACATAGATTCAACTGCTATCAAAGCATATTTTCCTCCCTTAATATTTTGTGGGGATGGTTACACACCGTTAGGTACCCCTGTAGTCACGAAACTTTTGACATTATTTTTATCAGGGTGTAAACGATTCAAATTTTCAGGCATCGTCAGCGATCTTCTTCTCAATGTTGACCATGAAGATGGTACATGTCAATTGTCATTTCACTTTTACCAAAGATTTCAGTGCTGAAATATATAAGTAGGTCATATTTCAAGTGGTCTGTCCCACAAGAGAACTAAGGTGGGCACCATTCTTTAATCTTCAAAGAATCTAACTATTTCTGTAGCTCTCCTGAAGATCTCTTTGCTTCCATTGGTGTTGGCTTCCCAAAATATCCCTCTTGGTGATGACATTCATTGTTGTTTTCTTTTCTCTTTCAACAGAGATCAAAGAACAGTTCCCTCTTGATTGGTAATATTTCTCTTCGTTTTCTTTGAACTCTCTTTTGACGGAGCAGGTCTCGTCTATTGCTTTCCCGAACTCAATTTCAAAGTGTCCATCATCACTTACTGCATGAATTACTGGAAAGTTCACCGATCCAATTTCATGTATTTGATGGAAATTTTCTGCCTCCAACCCATTCATGCTTTTTAAACCCGTTTCTGCCAGACAGTTGGGGGGAGGGGGGAGGGCGACATGGTTCAACACCACCTGTTGAGCAGCTCCACACCCGCACCCGGTTACCACAGCAACAATAGACACCTTGCTCTCTGAGTAGTTGGCCCCCAGGGCCGGGCGGCGCTGCGTGCGCTCCAGGTGGCTGCACACTCGCCTACTGCCTTTGGCCCAGTGGGCGCCAGTGCCTGGCCCAGTAGTCACCACTCTGGGATTTTAGTTGTTTTGACGGTTTTTTGGGGGTCCAATGAGTATTGCGCGCCTTCCATTGCCTCTGTTAGTTCAGTTCGGCCGGGCCATGCTCCTGGTACCCCCCAAAACCCGTCAAATCAAGTGAAATCGCAGTGGCGACTACTGGGCCAGGCAGATCCACGGTTAACAGAAAAACTCAGATTCCGAGGTTGTCCTGGTTCCGAGCTACCGATCTTATAATCGGGTAATCGTGTCTCTAAAACCGGGTCACCCTTCACCTGTTTTCGGACATCAATTCCCGCGGATTTCGAGAAACGATATCCGGATTTTGAGATCGTCAGCTCGGAATCAGAACTGAGCGGCTCTAAATCAGGCTTTGGATGCTCGAAATCGAGACGATGCACTACAAGTCGAGAAAATGCCTCAAAAATTGAAAATCACTCTTTATTCACGCCACAGATTCCGAGTTTTTTTGTTTACCGAGTATGGGCCCATGGGTGACCTGTACTGGCCCAATGATGTTTCTATTTTTTTACAATCTTTTCTACAGAAAAATACATTAATTTTCAGTTTCTACGTAGGGGGTATTTAGTTTCATCCCTCCCCTACATTTTCGAACTTTCCCCCCGGCGCTACCGTACCGTATACCCACGCTTTGAAAAGCCTTGCCCTTAAACTGGCCACTACTACTGGGCCCCCTATCCTAATTTAACAACACTTTAAAAAAAAATACATTTTTAACTTTGCTTAAACTCTTTTAATTTTTGTTTCTCTTTGTTTTGTTTTTTTTTTTACATTTCTACCTCTTTACCGGGTGCGCATCGCTGAGACCTGCAAAGGCCTTCACCCCTCAAAAAGCAAGGGCATAACTGAAATTGTGGTCCAAAATCTCAAAAACTCTGCAGATTTCCGGGCCTGCCGGTTGCGTTCTGTTTTTAAACGGACCGGTTTCTGCCAGATATTTGGGGGGAGGTGGGAGGGCGTGGCGTTATATAGCTTCCATCGGAAAACGGGCCTTCGGCCCGTTTGAGTGGCGGCTCGCTTTGAACCATCTTTCAGCCAGGTACCTTGCTGTCTAGGGTAAGGGGGCCCAGTACTCGCCAGTTTAAGAGCAAGGCTTTTCAAAATGCCTGTCATGAAACTTGGGTATACGGTAGCGCCGGGGGCAAAATTCGAAGGTGTAGGGGAGGTATGAAACTAAATTCCCCCTAGCTAGAAACTGAAAATTAATTCATTTTTCTCTATAAAAGATTGTAACAAA
>NW_026267447.1:174502-175742 GCF_000697945.3 Frankliniella occidentalis
CAATACACAGTTCTCAAATGCAAAATAGGCATATACAAAAATACACAAAGTACATGTACACACGTCGCTTGTCCTTAATGCAAAGCACGCACGACGCTCAGCCACTGGCGAAACCGCGCACAGCGCAGCGCCGCTGGTGAAACCACGCAGGTGCATTTATCAAAAAAATTGAGATATGTATATATTCTGAAAGAGCATGATTTCCTCTTTCCAACGGTATATGTCTCCAAAAATCGCCAAAAAGTGCACTTGCGCGGTTTCGCCAGTGGTTCTGCGCTGTGCGTGGTTTCACCAGCGGCGCTACGCTGTGCGTGGTTTCGCCAGCGGCGCTCCGCCGTGCGTGCTTTCGCCAGCGGCCGAGCGTCGTGAGTGCTTTGCATTAGGGACAAGCGACGTACACAGTTCTCAAAATGTAAAATTGGCAGTACACAGTATATGGAACAGTATGTGTACACTAAGTGTATGTACACAAGTATACAGTTCAAAGGTAGAATTATCAGTACACAATATATGAAACAAAAGTACATGTACATGTACAGAAAGTGTAAAAACATACTAGGTAGATGTACGCCAGACCACGTCTCGCGTAACAGGCTTCGCGATATCTCAGGAAACAGTGTTACGTTGCGACGCGCCTGGCATACATCTACCTAGGCCTGCGGCGCTGACACCCGAGTCGGGCAAAAGGCAGAGTCGCAGACAGGCCTTCGGCTCCAAAGGACACAAGTTTTACCCTCAGGATTTTATTTTGACGAGTTGCCCCACCAGAGACCATCAAATATCTGAGAATAGTGTTTTAAAAATACCGGTAAAGTTAAAAGTGGACTTTACTTTACGTAAAGTACGGTATAGTACGGTAAAGTGCGGTAAAGTTAGTAAAGTTTGATTTTGAAGTAATTCAGGCCAATTTTCTATTTCTTAATGCAATTTTAAGTCTAAGGGTGCAAAATATCCAAAAAAAAGTAGCACTATTTTATTGAAGAAAGAACACTTTTAATTAATACTGCAATGTGGAGCTTGCAGTCCGAAAAATCCCATGAGTAAAATGCTAAGTTTTATTAAAGGCATCCGTTTAGCGACTGTTTTTGGCGCATCCGTCTGTTTCAGTGCATACGATTAAGCCAAAATTACGTTTGAAACAAGGTTGGCTCTGACAATGAGGCCAAAAATACCTTCTCGATTGAAATAACTCGATATAATTCCCGAAAAAACACCGGAATTTCTAGGCGGGGGGGGGGGG
>NW_026267447.1:176277-182358 GCF_000697945.3 Frankliniella occidentalis
CAAACTTTGCACAGGGTCTCTACTAGGTCTAATCTATCATTAAATGTGCGTACCTCCGAAATCGACGACTTCGACTACCAAAATGAGATGACCTATTGTACGTAGGCAACCGCACTTTACCATGACTACCAACTTTACCGGGTTTTGCGTACAGTACCGTACTTTACCGGTAACGTTACCGGCCGTTAAATCATTATCTGAGAAACAACATTAAAATGGTTTGGGGTCATTTTTGTGTGGAAATCGCCCTCTGCCGTTCAGACTGGCATGGTCAGCAAGGTGGACTTCTCTATCACCATCGAGTTCAACATCACTCGCTCTGCCCGGGTGACCTAACGGTTAGAGATAGAGCCACAGGGATCTACTTTGACGAGTTACGTCTTAGGAAATTGTTAAAAAAATAAAAAATTAAAAGTAATATTTAGAGTTATTTGTTTTTGATTTTTTGACAGGCCAATTTTCGAGCTAGAGAGCTCAAAATCAATACAGTTCTTGCTTTTTATGATACAAAGCTACACTAAAAATTTCAGGTACCTAGCTCAAACCGTTCTCGTTCTCGAGTTATCGTGATTACAGACAAACACACAGACAGACAGACACGAAACTTTTTGATCATCACTGGAGTAATAGGCTTCGCTATCGCTCAGCCAAAAAACATTAAAATAGTCAGTCTCAAATACTAGGTAGATGTACGACAGACCACGTCTCGCGTAACAGGCTTCGCGATATCTCACGAAACACTGTTACGCTGCGACGCGCCTGGCATACATCTACCTAGGCCTGCGGCGCTGACACCCGAGTCGGCCAAAGTCGTAAGTAGGCATTCGGCCCCAAAAGTCACAAATTTTGTTCCTCAAGGTTTTATTTTAACGAGTTACCCTACCGGAGACCAACAAATATCTGAGAAACAACATTTAAATGTTTTGCGGTCATTTTCGTGTAGAAAACTTCCTCTGGTGCCCAAACGGTTGAAGATAGACCTAAATGGACGAAATTTCGTCCAGAGGACTCTACTTTGATGAGTTAACCCTTAGGAAGCAGTAAAAAATATTTTCAAAAAACGTCATTTTGGGGACCTGTGGTTTTAGATTTTTTTTAAATCCAATTTTCGAGCTAGAGTGCCCTTCTTTAAACTCGATCTGTCTTTTTATGACACAAAACGACCATGAAAATCCCATGTCTCTAGCTCAATTTGTTCTCGAGTTATCGTGATGACAGACAAACAGACGCGAAACTTTTTGATCATCACTGGAGTAATAGGCTTCGCTAATCGCTCAGCCAATAAAACCTTAATCTATGAAAAAGGATTCATTCATAACAAAACACATGACATATGTTTACTTCTTCTTAAATAGAAAACCCATGAGTTTTAGGTACCTAAACTCGGCTTCTCTCCACTCTCTAATTCTTTATATGCTGTGCATGCTTTCAAATAACGCTCTATCACTTGCGGGTCCCTTCGCCCTGGGATCCCCCGCCGGATAGAGTTGAATTTGATGTGGGTTGCAGCCTGTACATTTAGTAGAGTTTCCGTAAGATGGTGGATGTTTGGGTGGGCTCCGCCTCCGCGAAATGAATCATAAGAATGGCGATGAAAACTCTCGGCAGCATTTGTAGTTCTAGGATCTGATGAGGTCGGATCACAGGCCCACATTTCAGGAGGGAAACTATAACATTGAAAGCACAGGATTAAAATATAATCAGCATTTTAACACAAGTGTGCGACATTCACACACTTGCGTTTCTAGTGAACTTGAAAAGTAAACTTACCGAGCAGAGTCCGAAACGTAAGTGTCTGTCACATAATCAGCAAATTCTGTAAGGGACGCCGGCCATTTATCATCGTGATTTTCAATCAGTGTCAAAAATGCATCTGGAACCATGTCAGGTGGTAGCATTGACAGCCCTAAAAACGCATTGAAGCCACTTCCCTAGAAAAAAAAAGAGAAAAGTTAGAAATTTGAAAAAAAAGGCATGTACACAAAATATTTCACACCTGCATACTGTACCTTGCTCCGAGTCTATTTCCGAAAAAGCAGTCCGGAGCTGAGCATCAGCATGAATGTGTTTGATAAAATTTTGATGAAGATGAAAACGGCATCCATGTATGGCTGCAGTAGGTAACCACTCCCGAAGGCTCGCATGAGCCGCATCTTCAAAATCGACAAGTACAATTTCAGGTTGAGGAGTCTGTCCTGTCAAGGCCCGTGAGAGTTCAAAAATGTAATCCCACATTTAGTTATACCTGTATTCAAAAAGGGCGTCACATATTAAAGGGGCTGTAGAATAAATGAAAATATCAAAATAAAAACAAAACAAAAACTCACGTTTTACAGTTGAGGGGCACATTTGCTAATAGGCTATTCCGCTCAACGCGGTAAGAAGAACACAAGAATCACAAAAGCTGAGGGTGGGGGTAGCGAGGCGGCTTCCCCACCCGCCCGCGCTCCCCCGCGCCGCTCCTCCCACCCTCGTCTTTTGTGATTCTTGTGTTCTTCTTACCGCGTCGAGCGGAATAGCCTATTGAACATAATGGCCATCAATAAAGCCATGAATTGTGTAGAACTGTTTAAAATGTTTAGGAGCGTAGTTAAATGTGCCATCAATTAGTATATGCTGCATTTTCCTAACATGCTTTAAACAATATAAAATATCAGTATACAGTAGGATGAGAGACAAGAGTAATTAAAATGTACCGACTACCAGGCAAAAATTACCTCAGATTTTCCTTTGTTGTGTATACTATTGTACCATCCTCACTGACAAAACAAAACTGTTCCCCCTTTTCTGTTTTAATGTTTAGTCCTCTCAGAATTTCTATTGTGTGGTCTACGGATAGGGCTAGCTGTGGGTACACTTTCCTACGTTCGTAGCCAACAACACACTCTGAAGCCTAACAAAAGTAAACAGGACAGGAAAATCGGAAAACGTGAAGCGTTTCAGTCTCAGACCCCCATCCCCTTCACACACGCGCGCGCAAGTTGTGTCACCATAAACTTACTCTACGAGTGTCCCTCGTGTCAAGCAAAGTGTAGATTCCGGTCCGCAGCTCCCGGCACACAAGCTTTGATGGCGGCGCGTCCCTGTTGTCTTCAGCTTTTCTTTTCACCGCGGTGATCAGCTGCTTCCGTTGGACTTGCTGCTCGTTCAGCGGCGCACATGTGTGTAGCCCTTCCAGCCGCTCCACAGTGCCGCCCGTCACAAATGCCTTGGCATTACACTTGTTGTTGCAGCACCTGCAGGTGCCAGTGCATCATGTACACAAACTTTGACATTGCGAACACTGCTGCAGCAAGGGAACTAGAACACGCAATACCCACAGCCACAGTTTCCTTCCTTTCCTACACAACACTAGACAGCCGGCCCCGTGCGGCCCCGCTCACCACTACTCCTCGGTTCGGCCGGCTCGGCTCGGCCGGCCCGGCCTCACGGCTGGCGCCGGCTGTGCTCGGCTCGGCTCGACTTGGCACAGGTGGCGCCAAGTGTTTTGGGCGCCGGCGGGGTAGGCAACACACCGCACCGGGTGCCTCTCCGGAGCGCCCCGCGGCTCAGGTCCAGCGGGGTGGGGCGGCAACCCGGGGCGCCTCAGTTCGAGGGTACCCACATGCAGTCTTTGTGACTTACAGTCCCTGTACACGTTTTTTGGCAGTGATGAACCTTTTAGGGTCCATCACTTTTGATAGTCACTGTACACAGTCACTGTCACATATTTAGTCATTTTCAGTCGTTTTTAGTCAGTTTCAGTCATTTTTAGTCATTTTCAGTCATTTTTAGTCATTTTCAGTCATTTTTAGTCATTTTCAGTCATTTTTAGTCATTTTTAGTCATTTTCACTCATTTGAGTCATTTAATCAATTTTTGGTCATTCCGTCACATTTTAGTCATTTTTATTCGTTTTCAGTCATTTCCAGTCTCTCCAGTTCTCACTTCCATACCGCCTTATTGATCATCGTGGATGCACTCGGTTGGGACGCATCTTATTTCCATAGTTTCGTACCTCACGCCATCTTAGTTGAGGTCGAACCATGAGAGAAGGGCGCCCTGGAGAAAAAGCTTAACCGCGGCGTGCGCCGCGGGACGGGGGACCAGCCTCTGAGCGCAAATTAAGAGCTACGGCCTTTTGTAAACGTGCACCAGAATGGCGAAGGACTGACGCGTCGGCTCATGTAACTGTCATACCTGTAAGTTCAAAAGTAAGTGCGCAGGGGCCCGCCTAAGGGCGCGCGCAGCCCGCGCCGGGGGCTCCGGCAAGGCTGCCTGGCTGGTGGCTGGCCGGCGGAGCAAGGCTGGGCCGGGCGGGCGGGCTGCGCAGACCGGTGGAGGGGGAGCGCAGCGGTCGACTGCGCATCGCCCGCCCGGCCCAGCAGCGCTCCGCCGGCCAGACATCAGCCAGGCAGCCTTGCCGGAGCCCCCGGCGCGGGCTGCGCGCGCCCTTAGACGGGCCCCTGCGCACTTACTTTTGAACTTACAGATATGACATACATGAGCCGACGCGCCAGTCCTTCGCCATTCTGGCGCACGTTTACAAAAGGCCGTAGCTCTGCATTTGCGCTCAGAGGCTGGTCCCCCGTCCCGCGGCGCACGCTCCGGCCGGCGTTAAGCTTCTTCTCCAGGGCGCGCTTCTCTTATGGTCGAACCGAACGCCGAACGTGTACGTGAATAATTAATTATCATACATTTTCAGTCTTTTTAGTCAATTTCAGTCATGTATAGTCAAAAAAAGTCATTTTCTCCTTTTTTGTCGTTTTTAGTCATTAACTCAATTTTTAGTCACTTTTGGTCATTTACTGATTTTTGATCATGAGTCACTGTACACGAAAAATCGGAGTGACGGACCCCTCGTGAGCAGCAGTAGAATGGTGAGGTTACAAAAACAATTGGCCCGGCCTCCTGTCTGCTTCATCGCCAGGTAGCGTGTTAGCCTCGCTCCAGCCGCCAGACAACTCGCACGTTCACACGAATGACCACAGACTTTCGACGGCACTCTGTCTCGTTTTTGGGTAGGACGACGACAAGCAGAAGGCATTTAGAAAGAAGTCTGAAAACTTTAATTTAAGCAACGTTAGAGGAAGGCTGATGTTTAGAGTCGGTCGTGATCTTTGATGCATGAATAATATTTAAAACAAGTTGTAAGGTGTACCACATGAATTTGCTACATAATAAGTCTGCTCCTTCTTTACGGAATTTGTTTTGTGCTTGTTCGGGCACGTTGTTTTTGGTTTTGTGCATGTAGCGCCTGCAAAGCAGTAGGTAGGCTATCCCGCCATGCAGTCATGTGACATTGGTGGTGGTGCGCGACACTGGAAGGGGTTCTGGTTCTGGGGTGAAGTCTTCTCGCAAGACAGTTCACGACAAAAAAAATGTGCCCGGATTCAATTTTGCATGTGGCATTTTACATTTGGTATATGCCTAGCGTCCTAGGTGGCCCCATTCCTGGGGCAAAACATAGCTCATCAGCACAATTAAGTAATCTATTTACCTCAATATTTTTGAAGTCTTTGAATGTTATTCTTTTCTTTCCCAGCCAAGGAGTACTTTTGTTGTAGACCGCATACAGCAAGTCATGTCTTGAAAGGCCTGGGTTCTCGTTTTGTCCATACTTCATTAAGAGCTCATTAGTTTGAAGCTACAATGTCGAGGGTAGAGTGACATTGCCCAATGTGGTAGGTTGGTCCAACAAAAATGTCGGGTCGGGCTGTATATGGAACGTTCCTAGCTGTTAAACACGTTAGATTGAAGCGGTGTGTGCCGTAGGAATATATTTTTGACTAAATTTGGGTCGGAGAAGAGTAGATTGTCGATTGCATTGACGACAAACCTCTATTTCGTGGGACACTTTACCCTGACTTCCGGTATTCTAGTTCTTCGAAAGGTCGAAAAGCGCTCGGGTGAAATCGTCTATTCAAGAGTGCATTGGTTGAGGCTTTCTATGATATTGTTGGTTTCCCATTCTCCACTCCAAAATCTTTCGTTGACATCTCCATATACGAAGCAGTGTATTTAGTCACCAATATATTAACTCGTCCCCAGGTGGACGTTAGATAAAAGCACGTAAAATTTTTGTTGTGTCTATCATGACTT
>NW_026267447.1:183253-190802 GCF_000697945.3 Frankliniella occidentalis
CCCCCTTCCCCCCTCCCTCAACCCACCACGACATTGGCTGTGTTCTAGCTGGTTCAGTTCCTACTAAACGCGAGGTACACATGTTGTTGACAGTGCCGGGAACAGAACCACAGCCATGCCAACTCAGCGCCCACGCTTCGTTCAGAACCTACTGAGCTATCAAGCCACATGCGGGCGGGCGTGACGGTCCCTCCTCACCTTCCACCAGCGTCCCCAGCTACGTATCCTCTCCCCCTTCCCTTCTGCCCCCTCGCCCCTCCGTAACTGGATTGGCTTTGTTCTAGCTGTTTCGGTTCTTACTGAACGCGAGGTACACATGTTGTTGGCAGTGCCGGGAACAGAACCACAGCCATGCCAACTCAGCGCCCACGCTTCGTTCGGAACTTACTGAGCTATCAAGCCACATGCGGGCGGGCGTGTCGGGCCCTCCTCACCTTCCAGCTGCAGCCGTCCTTTGTCCCCCCACTCCTCCTCTGTCCACCAGGACAGGCTTTGCACAGGAGTTCAGGATGTCTGTCTGAAGCCTCAGTTGAGGCTTTTGTCAGGCATTAGACAGGCATCTCTTCCGCCAGTCGTCAGAATTTCTACAGGATTCTGCTATGTCTGTCAAAAGCCTTCAGAGAGGATTTTGAACGGAATCTCTGATCGGCCAATACGGGCTTCTAACGCGATTTCGAGATGTCCGTCTGAAGCCTCATTTCAGGCTTTCATCAGGCATCACTGAGGCATTACTGAGGCATCTCTGAGGCACCGGTTGCGAGACTTCCATGGGGCTTTGAGATGTCTCAGAGAAGCTTCACTAGACGATTCCCTCAGGCTTTATGGGCAATTTCCGGATTGCGGATAACAGGCATCTGAAATGCTTCTCTAAATCCTCTCAATTTGTCTTTTGACACATTCGATAGCAATTAAAAAAGAATTGCAGGGAACAGCATTTAAACAGACATTTCGATTCCTCTAAAAATCTTGCAATTCGTCAGTAAATCGTCTCCAAATCCACTGAATGTCTCAAATGAGGTCGCGATTTTCGTCAGGGTTGTAGCGATAAGGGACTCTGTGGATGACAACAATGTCATCACGATAACATTTTATTTTGAGTTGTTCTTCTATACTCTCCATAACTGTGACCAGGTTGTCTTTGTTGATAAATTCTACACCACTAATTTCAATATTTCTGTTTCTTGCATACTGCTCCTCTAATGCGAATTTTCAGTTCATTAATGTTTTTCTTTCTTTTGCTTCGTTGTCTTTTGTAAGTAAATCTTATGCAGCTGCTGGTTCGATATTTTGATTTTGTAGGTCTGCAACATTGTGCATCACCCCATCATATTTAATACTTAAAAAGTCAACACTAGTCTTCAGTTCGTCCATAGATTTTCAAAGTCCATTTATTTGATTAACCGGGGCTGGTTTTTCATGAACCAAGGGCATGAATTGCCTTAGCTCAGCAGATGTTACTGCAGAACAATTACTTTCTGTCGGTTTTGGATCGCGGCATGTTTGGCATTTCCAATTATTCTTGTTACTCATCTTACGCCATGTGCCTTCTGCAAGGCCAGCGCAGGTGTTGAAATGCAGTAAGCACCCTTGGCTGTATGTTGCATAATTACATAATTAATTGGCAGATCTTCCTCACAAGATGTGCACTTCTTGCTGTCCATGTTCCCCCTTAGGTATCGCATATCTATGCCCTCTAACCTCAAAGGTTGCTGGCCTGGATTATCTTTAACTTTTCTTTATTTTCTTGCTGGGCGTCCTCACCACCTCTCAGGGCCATCGTGCAAGAATGTACTAGAACCTTGCGCGTTTTAGGTTCAAACAATTTCAACATTCCTCTAAAATGTTTAAAATTTGGAAACAAATGAAGCTGCAGCGAAAGTTACGCGTGTGGTGTGTGCCAGGCGCGTGGGTGTGTATAGCGTGGAGATGGATGAGTCTGGGGTGGAGACTGGACGGCCGGAGGGCGGGCGGGAACTCTGCGTCCTGCGCCCGATGACACCCGATTCGGGCAAACGCCAGATTCACAATTCTGCTCCCCAGGGTTTCAGAGAGTGATGGTGGGAATGGTCGCGCGAAGGAGCAGCGGGTGGAGGCGACCCTCCCTGCCCACCCTCTGCTCCTCCGCACGCCCACCCCCACCACCACTCTTTGTATCCTCTTTTGTTAGCCCGCCCTTCGGCTTTTAAAAGAGCATTAAAGCGGTATTCTGCAACCGCTCTTGTGTCCGTCCGTGTAAGAGGAAGAGAAGAGCTAGAGGTCTACAAATTTTATGGTATCTTACGGGTCACTCCTGGACAACGAAACGCCTGGTCCTGGCAACCATCCCTCGGAGGGTTAAAGGGGGTAACAAAGAAATGCACGGGTTGGTCCAAAAAGTTGGAAGAAATATTTTTTGTATGGTCTTTTATGGGCTAACTCGTGAAAGTAGAGCCCTTTGGGCGAAAATTTTGTCCGTTAGGCTATATCTTGCACAGTTTGCGTGCTTTTTTTCGACGAAAATACAGCGAAAATGACCATATGTTGCACACAAAGACGCACAAGGAGGCGTCTAATCGTAAAATGTCAGAGGAAGTACCCCCCTCCTCCCCTCCAAAAAAAAACAACACATTCGGAATCAGGAGCAACCTTTGGATTTGCAGTATCTTTCACTGTTTCCACACTAGAGGTGGATATATTGAAAACAATGGCAAAAAGTCAAGTTTTAAGACTGTTTGACAAGCAATACAATCTAAAAACTGCGTGGGTTCATTTTTTTAAAAATTCTTAGGCAAGGCAGGAGGGTGGGGTATAGTCACGGTGTTGCCCCGTTGCAGTCTTTTGTCATGTCCGAAGAGCAAATTTTTAGGGCCCCAGGTTCCCCACCGGACGCCTTCGTTTATTCAAAGATGCAAAGTGATTTACCGGTCACATTATTTATTTGAATATGCTCTTCAGAAAATTGCGAGACTGAAATGGCCCGACCATCGCCGCCGGCAGGCCAAGCAGGCCCGGCCCCAGCCATGATCGCTAAGCCAACAAATGTTGTTTTCATTTGACCATGCAGTTGACCCCTTGCAAAACGTGTGGTGTCCAGATTATATTTGCCCACAGCAGAAACTTCTTGGTGTTACTTTGCTGTAAATGAATACTAGGTAGATGTACACCAAACCACGTGTCGCGAAACAGGCTTCCCGATATCTTACGAAACACTGTTACGCTACGACGCGCCTGGCATACATCTACCTAGGCCTGCGGCGCTGGCAACCGAGTCGGGCTAAAGGCACAGTCGTAAATAAGCCTTCGGCCCCAAAAGTCACAAATTTTGCTCTTCTAGGTTTTATTTTGACTAGTTGACCCATCAGAGACTATGAAATATCTGAGAAAAAACAGTGAAATGGTTTAGAATCATTCCCGCGTGGGAGACTCCCTCTGGCGTCTCAAAGGTTAACAAGCAGGCCCGCCCTTCCGCCAAACGGAGTTGCCAGCTCCACTTCGCTGCGCCGGCAACTCCGTTCGGCAGGGGCCGGGCCTGCTTGGCCTGCCGGCAGCGATGGTCGGGCCCTCGGCCCGACCATTTCAGTCTCGCGATTTACTGAAGTGCATAATCAAATAAATAATGTGACCAGTAAATCACTTTGCATATTTGAGTAAAAATAAAGCGTCCTGTGGTGGGCCTGCGGCCCTAGAAATTTGCTCCTTGGACATGACAAAAAAACTGTAACGGGGCAACACCGTGACCACACCCCACCCTTCTGCTTTGCTTACAAAAAGTTCACCCACGCACTTTCTAGATTGTTTGTCAAACACTCCTAAAACTTGACTTTCTGCTATTGTTTTCAATATATCCGCCTCTAGGGCCGAAACAGTAAAAGATACGGCAAATCCGAGGGTAGTTCCTGATTCAGAATGTGTTGTTTTGGGGGGGTACTCCCTTTGACATTTTACGATTGGACGCCTCCTTGTAAGTCTTTATGTGCAACGTGGTCATTTTCGCCGTATTTTCGCCGAAAAAAGCACTCTAGCGCTCAAATGGTGCAAGATAGAGTCAAACGGACAAAATTTTCGCCCATAGGGCTCTACTTTCACGAGTTACTCCTTAGAGGACCATAAAAAAGAATATTTGTTTCCTACTTTTTGGACCAACCCCTATTTCTTTTGTTTCCTACTTTTTGGACCAACCCCTATTTCTTTGTTACCCCCTTTCACCCCCTTAGGGGTGATTGCCAGGATTTGCACCAGGCGTTTCGTTGTCCAGGAGTGACCCCTAAGATACCCTGAAATTTGTAGACCTCTAGCTCATCTCCTTCCTCTTACACGGACGACGGACAGACAGACAGACACGAGAGCGGTTGCGTAAGCCCGCTTTAACGCTTTTTAAAAAGCAGAAGTGCGGGCTAAAAATAGAGCCAAACGGCCCGGCTACGGCCAGTCAGCGGCCCGTCACCTCCGCTAAGCATGCAGGGTTGCACATTTTTTCGCTTATTTTCGTCTAAAATAACCTCTAGAGCCTCAACGGTTTGAGCTAAAGCAAAACGGACAAACCTTTCGCCCGTTTGGCTCTATTTTGATGAGTTACGCCCTAGGAAACAAAAATATTTTCAATAAAAAGTCATTTTTGAGACCCGTTGTTTTTGATTCTTAAAAAATCCAATTTTTCACCGAGGGGGAAATGACTACAGATCAAAGTGTACGAGTTAGTACGTTAGTACACGTTAGTACACCATTTTTTTCTTTGCTTGGTTCTTCATCATTTATGCAATGTATTGTTATTACAGCACTATTACGCTTGAGTTCTACCATTAGTACGCGTTATTACGCTGTTAGTACGAGTTAGTACGTCTTTAGTACAGGACTGGGTGTACGACGCGGTGTACGAGTTAGTACGCAAGTGATTTCCCCCTCGTTTTTCACCTAGAATGGTCATCTTCGAACTCGACCTGTCTTCTTATGATACAAAACGACCCTGAAAATCCCAGGTCGCTAGCTCAATAAGGCATTTCAGTAAAGCTAAAGCTAAATGCAGAAGAATGCGAGGAAGAAGAAAACGGATATCGTTTGCTTTTACATGGTGACTTCCGTTTTCTTATTCCCTGCATTCTTCTGCATTTCAGATTTGCCAGGATGCTTTATTCGTTCTCGAGTTATCATGCGGACAGACACACATGTACACCGACAGACATGCAGAAAAAGTTTTTTCTGACCAGACGGAGTAATAGGCTTTGCTAATAGCCCAGCCCAAAATTTTTGTTCAAAAGCAGCACACTCATAATATTACAACTCTGTGTGTGACTGTGTGCCTGTGTTCGGTCAGAAACATTGTTCCCGAGATTTTCATCAATTTTGTTTTTTAAAACACAACATGTGTTGCTAACAAACTTAACTACACTTAAGTTATTAATTTACAACATTTTTTTTCAACGGTGTACTCACCATGGACAATCTTGAGCCCGAGCCATTTCTCTCGCAAGGAGCCGAAGATGTCGTTGCAGAACTTACTGCCATTGTCGCTCTGGAGTACCGCGGGGGCGCCAAACACCGACAAGATCCTCAACACATGCTAAGCCACCTATCGATGACCCGCGTCGTCTTCAACGGGCGTAGGTGGATGAATTTGGTCAAGTTGTCCTGGCACATCAGAATCCACCACTTCCACTCCCAGTCAGCCATTCCTTGCATATTTGACTAGGTTGATCTGCATTCGGTCATTTAGTTGGTTGGAAACCATTGGTCTGACACCCAGCCCTCTCAAGCAGGTGGGGCACAGATTTAGAAATTTCCGGATAGCCACCTTTGTGACATTATTTCCATAGAAAGCAAAGGCCATGAAGTCCAATTGCACTACCGACGGCTACTTGCATGCACAAGTTTGGATTTCTTGTGATGTACAAGTAAAATCTCGCGGATAATCCGCATACCTTTCTTAAGGCTCCTCGCTAAGTCTGAGGTATATTTTAAGGTAAAGTGATCACTGATCTGCCAGAAATAATTTCTGCCTACTTTTCCAACCCTGACGATTTGTCCGGGTTTGGCTTCTGGCTGATTGTGATTAATGCTGAAATAAGAAATTATCGAATCTTACTTGAATTTGGGAAAATGCCAGATTGTTTTCAATGCCGGCCAGGTCCAAAAAGTTCCTCCTCAGGACGTTTTCTCCGTGATGCGAAAATCACTGAGGGCGTACTGGTGGGAGGTGCTCTTCTGCTCAGTGTCTGTAAAATATTGCATTCGGAAGTACTGCGGGGCGTCCTGGAGGATATGTAGTTAGCGATAAGTAGGGCCGAAAAGGAGGGTCGCCGAGGAGGGTCGGCGAAAAGGAGGGTCGGTGCGAACCACCGCGTACACTTGTTTGAGCTCGTCCTGTCCGATTTTTGGACACTTAGGCATCCGTTCACGTTCGCTATGAACACCTGAAATGTGGACTGGAGTAATCTCAATCAAGCGTCCGCGGCGGTTTGCGCCGACCCTCCTTTTCACCGATCCTCCTCGGCGACCCACCTTCCCACCCTCCTTTTCGCCGACCCTCCTTCTGACCCTCCTCGGTGCGACCCTACTTATCGCTGCTAACTGCATATCCTCCAGGCTGGGACGTTCCACATCCCAATCGTGTTTTACCAGGGAGGTTTTCGGGACTAGGTCTTGTTGACTGGGTTGGAATATTTTTTCCCGGGGCATCTTGCGAAACGTTCGTGCCCTTGTGCTCCGTCACCAGGTGAGTCTCCAAGATGACGTCGGTACAGGTCGTGTATTTTCAGGTAACATTTCATGGTGGTTGGAACGGGGCGAGGTTTTCCCACGCCATTACCTTCGATAAGCCGGTCTTCTCCATTGATTTTTCAAACATTGGACCGCCCCAATCGCCTGTTGTCTTTTTCGGTCAGGAACTTGAGGGTTGGGCTCTTCAGTTTCTCCAAAGCCTCCTCTTGGTCTCCCCCAGGAGTTTGCTTTACGTTTCCTCTGAGAAGTAGTTGCTGTGGTTGTCCTTAAATCGTCGAGGAATTCTCGTAGTCTTACACTCTTTCTTGACCACCGACCCCTTCGGGGCCCCGAGTCTCTTTATTGCTTAGCTTCCGGAAGCACATGGTATATCAGAATGGGCCCAGACTCGATAACGCTCCAAGACGAGATTTGAGCCACAGACTTTACTCTCCCAGCTACAGCGATGCTATCGAAAGCTCAGCATAAGGAACGAAGGTCCTGGCCTGGCTGGTATATAGACCTAATATTGCTACAGGTACATACAGGTTGTAAGTGTTAATTACAGTTTAATGAGGTAATAAGTGATTATTACAGGTAATTAAAGGTAGGGGACTAGGAACCGCTTTTCCTTGAGCACCGACCCTCCCTCCCCTCCCCTGGGGTCCCCAATCTCCTTATATATAAACCTCAGCAATTACTTTTCTTGGCCACCTTTGAGTAGACCAACCTTAAAAAAATATGAAAATATACTCGTGAGCAAAATTGAAGCCCCCTTTTTGTGACTCGGCGTAATTTCAAAGTGCGATGAGATAGAAAGCTGCCTATTAGTAGGAGTCTCGGCACATGCGTTAGGAAACAGACCGCTAATAGCTCT
>NW_026267447.1:198372-201911 GCF_000697945.3 Frankliniella occidentalis
ACTAAAGTTGCGTAAGATCCTTACTAAAGAAAGTACTGAAGTGAAGCCTTGTAGCAAGATGTAATTTTATTTCACAAACAATAACACTATGTAAATTTTATATGCTGAATTCAGTCGCGTTTCAGTCCGACTCAGGTGATCTAGCTAAAAGACACACAAACGCAGCTAAACTCAGTCGGTATCATATGATACCGCTGATATCAGCCAGATTCAGTTCGCTTAAGGGTAGAAGCGAGGTACATATTTTTAGCCGAAGACAGATCAGCAAAGTTTCAAATAAAATCGGATAAGGTCAGTAAAAAAACGAAAAATTAGATGCACTGTTAAAAAATTTCGGGGAGATTTTACAGATAAAGTCTGGGTATACTAGACGCCAATATAAAGTCTGGTAAAATTACCAGTGTTTGTAATATTACAGAACACTTGTAAAAATAACTCCACAAAATTTCTGTAAAACTGATACCAAATATTTCTGTAAAAATGTTTAAGGATGTTTCCTGTAATTTTTACCCACATTTTTCTGAGGTAAAATATGCAAGAAAAAATATTTTCAGCGGCTGTTTCTTTGTTCTATTTATTTCATATCGTCAATCGCTGACAGATTTCTCTGGTAAACTGCTTGAATCGCTCGAACTCTTGGTGGAATCGAACCCCCGACCTTCTGGTCGTGAGCCCGATGCCTTGCCCATTGCCCTACGGCGCGCTCTATGCAGGTAGCCCGTCCGTACTCCATCTGATGCTTCCTACTGTCCACGCGACTTTTCCTACGGATTGCTGCCTTCTCTCTTAATGTTGGTACGTTATTATCCACAAAATAGGATACTTCCCGCTGTTCGCTGTTTGAACGCACTTTGGACATATTTTCAGGCCAATTTGAACCGTATTTCTTATGTGTTCGAAAAATTACAGAAAGTATCTGAAAAACTTCATTACAGAGCATCTGTAATTTTACTATTTCCTGTAAAATTACGAGAGTACGTGGGGATTTTTACAGACGCTTGTAAATTTACAGTAGTTTTCGCGAAAACGACCGAAGATCTGTAATTTTACAGGTACTTGTAATTTTACCATAGAATTACGGTAAAACTAACATCTTCTGTAAAATCACACCACTATTTCTGTAATGTATTACACGAATTATCGGTAAAATCACTATTATTTTTTACAGTGTGTATCCTCAGTTAAAAGCGGCTATTGGTAGTTCACTTCACTTAGCCTTTCTGTTAAGTTCAGTTGAGGTTTGACTAACGTCAGCCAGGATTTCATCTAGGGAGGAGGTGGAGACCGTTGTGTGGCGTTCAGGGCCATTGAGTCATGGTGGCCCCGTCACGCGGTGACCGCGGGCACTCAATTTTACCAAAGGGGCTGTCTTTAAATGACCGAATCATGATTCGTCCAAAACGAATGCGTAGAAGGGGTGGTGAATTCGCGAGATTAGGTTTTGGCACGATACTACGCTGCCTATTCTCCGGTGAGTACTCTCATAAATGTTCAGCCGGATTTCACTTCTTAATCGGTCAGGGGATCGTCACAAAGCAACCTTCCTTTCGTAACCACACTGGGAAGTGTGCTGTCGCGGTGCGTTAGGCCCCACAGATCGCGAACCGTTCGAGATCGAATTCAGCGCTTTAAGGGGTCTGTTCCCAACACATGTGCCCAAACTCCTGCCTAAGGGTATCTTTCTAACTCACCGCACTTCGAAATTACGCCGAGTCAAATATCTGGGGCTTTTATTTTGTTGACGAGTGTATTCGGGACTAGTAACATTCGTCGAGTGTATTCTAGAGTGACCCGACGCACTCCGGTTGTAGTTGGGAGAAATTCGGTGGTACTGATGCACTTCAGCTTTACTCCACGTACTCCAGCCGCACTCCCCAGTTGACTTCGATGCGAGGTTGTCGATCCTTACGTGACAGTCCAGGGATATTTTTCTTGTCGCGAATATTTCTAATCTCAATGATATCTATTTTATTTAGTAGGTCGACACGTTGGGAGGTCAAGGTAAACCATTATCTAAATCTATTACTGTAACGTTTTTTTTTTAATTAACATTTTTAGGCGGGTCTACTCTTGTTTCTAAGTGAACAGACCTCCCGAAAATTGTTCGCCGTGTCGTGTTGAATGAGTTGTTCGAGCATAGTAGACTGAGTCACTCGGTTTTGCTATTCCTCGTTCGCTTTGGTATGGCAGAAGGTGGCAATGGTGTCACTATGCAGGTTTTGACGAGCCTATAATCGCTCAGGCAGCGCATGAAACGCGTACACTGCGGGACCTCCCCCACCCCCCACCCCCACCCCCCACTAATACAAGGAGAGCAGGAAGCAAACAGACAGCAAATGAACCTCTTTGCGTCAGGGCGTATGGCGCTTGCAGCCGACAGATTCTGTTCGCGAGCTACCACAGTAACATTCAATTTCTTTTTGGTGAAAATTCCGTTTATTTAATTTAATTACACGGAAGCATCCTAATGTCAAATTGCCGAATGCTCGGAAGGAGCGATTTCCAGATCGATGCCTCCTAACAACAAGGTCCGATGTTGCGCGCTCCCGTTAAACAAAGTCCGATGTTGCGCGCTCCGGTTCAACAAAGTTCGATGTGCCGCGCTCCCGTTACACAAAGATCGATCTGCTTTTCGTCACGCTCTGCAGTGCAGTCTTATTATCTTAATATGTTCGCCAATATTTCCAGTGGAAAAAATGTAAAACCTGTAGTATGTTTCTGTAAGATTTAAAGAACAACACACTTTGAAGAAAACCTGAAATGCTAGCATTACAAAACTGCGATAGAGCTCCAAACTTGCGTCTCCCGAGAACGGCCAAAAGCAGATCGAACTTTGTGTAACGGGAGCGCGACACATCAGACTTTGTTTATAGGGAGCGCGCAACTTCGGACTTTGTTTAACGGGAGCGCGCAACATCGGACCTTGTTGTTAGGAGGCATCGAGATTCTTACGATACGAAACATACAGCCAGACGCGTGCAGTCAACATATCAGACATTTACCCCGTGGCCCCTGACAAACACAACTAAAGTTGCGAGCAGATGTCAGCAATCTGTCACCTTAGCGTCCTTCTTGTAGCTTTGTATCGGCAGCTTCAAGTCACACTAACTGTCCGCAGGTCCGCAGACCTTCCTTAGCAATGTAACATGCAAAACATCGTTGTTAATTCAGTATGACGAGACTGAGGCGTGTCTCGTATCGCCGAGGGGGTATGTGCGCAGAACAGTCACGACAAAAAGCGGAATAGGAGCAAAATAATCGAGAAAATAATACAGTCCCGCGGAAATTAGCGAACGACCTCTAGCTGACGCAAACACGTTGCCATGCCGTAACTCAGGCAGACTAACGCAAACGACATTTTTTTTTTTTAGAATACCAGCAATTTTTAGCCCGCCCTTCTGCTTTTAAAAAAGCACTAAAGCGGGCTTATGCAACCGCTCTCGTGTCCGTCCGTCCGTCCGTCCGTCCGTCCGTCTGTCTGTCTGTCCGTCGTCCGTGTAAGAGGAAGGAGATGAGCTAGAGGTCTGCAAATTTCAGGG
>NW_026267447.1:201961-206305 GCF_000697945.3 Frankliniella occidentalis
CTCAGCAATTATTTTTCTTGGCCACCTTTGAGTAGACCAACCTTAAAAAAATATGAAAATATACTCGTGAGCAAAATTGAAGCCCCCTTTTTGTGACTCGGCGTAATTTCAAAGTGCGATGAGATAGAAAGCTGCCTATTAGTAGGAGTCTCGGCACATGCGTTAGGAAACAGACCGCTAATAGCTCTGAATTCCATCTCAAACGGTTCGCGAGCTAACGCACCGCGACAGCACACTTACCAGTGTGGTTACGAAACAAAGGTTGCTTTATGACGCTCCCCTTACCAAACCGGCTGAACATTTATAGGAGTACTGTCCGTGGTATAGGCAACATAGTATCGTTCCAAAAAACTACCCTCGCGAATTCACCACCCCTTCTACGCATCCCTTTTTTGACGAATCATGATTCAGGTATTTAAAGACAGCCCCTTTGGTAAAATTGAGTGCCCGCGGTCGCCGCGTGACGGGGACACCATGACTCGATGTCCCTTAATGCCACACAAGGGTTTCCACCCCCGGGAGCCAACCCTGAGCACGCAATAGCTACCACCACTCACCACCACTTTCTGTAACCGCCCCCTAAACGCGATTTTCTGAAACAAATTGCTCGTGGTGATACGTAGATTGACGGATAAACATCCCTTTAACGGAAACCAACCGCACACAGATCCCAAAAAACGCAAATTTTAACCAATTTTCCACACTCTCAGACCCCTTCTGCAGTTAGGCCCCTGGTAGGGCTCTAGCGAGTCAAGTGCGCGCCAGAGTCAGGGGGGTTGTGCGCGATGTCATCCTGGACCAGGCCGAGTGCATTCGACGCAAAAAATCCAAAAAAAAAAACGTCACTCAGAATCACCTAAATGTGATTGGATTGCGAAAAATCAACCCCTACTTTTCGGTGTTGTGCGAGGGGAACGCGGGGGATGGCCGAATTCACCCCCTGTCAAAAGGCGCAAAGAAAGAGACACCCACTCCGATCACTTCCTGTTGAACATCGGTGCGGCCTGAAACACTACGTGTCCACCCTGGGCGAGAGCGCCGCACTGTGCGCCGTGCGCGTAAGGCAACCCAGCTGGCATGTCCAGTCAGGTGATTCCCGCGCTTTGCCCGTACCTCAGTCGAATCAGCGGTTCCGAACAAAACGATACTGTTTTTTGATGTCATGTCCATTAATGGGCCAAATGGACATCGAAAATGTTGTCAGCTAATGCAACTGACACAAAAAAAAAATCAACCAAAAGTAACTGAAAAATTCATGAGAATACAATGCAAAGGTCCCTTTTTTCAGAATCAGCAACCTGTTTGGCACCAAAAACAAAACAAAATGGTAGCAAAAACGGTAACAATTCTTTGACAAATGTGTTGACTGCCGTAAGTTGACTTATGACACAAAGTGATTTTTCAATGGATTCATACCCTGATGGAACTCTCTGGACAAGATCAGGATAGACCGTTATCCAGGATCTATCTAATTGGTCTCATTATGGACAGATCCTGGATGGACTAATTCTGTCCGAATGCCGTCCAGTAGGCATCTCCAGGCAATCCAAGAAACGTCCGGGGCGTCTACAGGATTCCGGGCGTGTCCGAGGTGCGTCCGATCGTATCTAAGACGCGTCTGCCCGTGACCAGGGAACGTCGTGACCTATCCGGGAATAGTCTGGGTGGGTCCAAAATGAGTCCGGGATAGGTTCGGGCCCGTCAAGGTTGAACCAGGATGTATCCGTATGTATCCGAACGAATACAAAAGGTGCATCCCGGAGTGTCCAGGGGACGTCTGGACTCGTTACCGTAACGTAACCGGTGGATGAAACAAAAGTTTTCGGTACAATTTTTGGGGGGTAACGTTACAGCATTACGTTAAGTTACGATGCCCTGATCCAGTCTCATCTACGACGCGTCCCGCGCGGCAGAAACGAGTTTCTTTTATTACCAGGTTTTTTTCTTGGATTTCAAGAAACTTTTGGTGACTTCGAGGAAGTTTCTTGAAAATACGGCAATATCAGACTGCGTCTTGGAACTTAGCGACCATCATGATTAGCCAGTCCCAGCAGTGTTCGATGGGGTTCTCATCTAGGGACATCGCTGGCCAGTCCATCAAGGGCACCTCGTGCTCGTCCAGCCACCTGCGAGGCCGTGCGTTGTCCTGCATGAAGATAAGCTCATCCAACTGCTGACGGCGAGGAGCTTGTTCCGGTAACGCTGAGACCGGGAGGCGGCACCAGGACAAGGCCGGTCTTGTTTCCGATGCGGATCCCCGCCCAGACCATGATTGAGCCCCCTCCAAAGGCCACTTGGGGCTGGGTGCGGTCTGGCTGGTACCGCTCCCCACGCCGCCGTCGCACCCGGTCGCGACCATCGTTCCCGCGCAGCTTGATCCTGCTCTCATCTGTGAACAGGATCCGCCGCCACTCGCGGTGGCGCCACCAGTGTGGTTGGCATGCGTACTGCAGGCGGTGGGCGCGGTGCCACGGTGCGACCGAGTTAGCACGGGTACACGGGTACACGACGTGGATGCCGAGAGTTCAGGCCACGATCCTGAAGACGCCGTGTGACGGTCCACTGAGAGAAACGCTGATGGGTGCGTTCTTCTTGTCGGGCAGCATGTTCAGGACCAGTCATGGTCAGTGAATCCCGACGGATGGCACGGTCCTCCCTCGACGACGTACACCTTGGCCTTCCCTGCCCTGGTCGATGAAGGACGCCCTCGTCGTTCCATTTGTGAACAGCACGTGCAATGAGTCTATAGTCTCGACCGAGCTGCTGGCCAAATTGGCGAGCAGAGTTACCGGCCTCAATGAGAGCAAGAGTCAGAGCCTGACAAACCATCTGCAAAACGTTTGCTCTCAGTACGACACAAACTCGAATTGTTACGCCATAAATATGCCCATAAATGTAACACTTACGTTAAATTCATCCAGAATCGCGCGTGACAATCTCCAAATGACAAACAAACATTCTGGCTGATTTGACTGAGGTAAGGGCGAGGCGCGGGAAGCGCCTGACTGGACCTGCCAGCTGGGTTGCCTTACGCGCCCGGCGCACAGTGCGGCGCTCTCGCCTGGGGTGATCACGTAGTGTGTCAGGCCTCACCGATGTTCAATGGGCAGTGATCGGAGTGGGTGTTTCGTTCTTTGCGCCCTCCAAGATGAATGTCTGGCTCACCTTTTGACAGGGGGGTGAATTCGGCCAACCCCCGCGTTCACCTCACACAACTCCGCAAAGTAGGGGTTGATTTTTCGCAATCCAATCACATTTCGGTGATTCTGAGTGAGGGTTTTCGGATATTTTTGCGTCGAATGCACTCGGCCTGGTCCAGGATGTCATCGCGAACAGCCCCTGACTCTGGCGCGCACTTGTCGACTCGGTAGGGCTCTACCAGGGGCCTAACTGCAGAAGGGGTCTGAAAGTGTCGAAAATTTGTTAAAATTTGCGGTTTTTAGCCCGCCCTTCTGCTTTTAAAAGAACATTAAAGCGGGCTCATGCAACAGCTCTCGTGTCCGTCCGTCGTGCGTGTAAGAGGAAGGAGATGAGCTAGAGGTCTGAAAACCTCAGGGTATCTTAAGGTTCACTCCCTGAAAACGAAACGCCTTCGGCAAATCCTGTCAACCGCCCCTATGGGAGTGAAAGGGGGTAACAAAGAAATAGGTGTTGGTCCAAAAAGTTGGAAAAACAAATTTTTTTATGGTCTTCTCAGGGGTTAATCGTGAAAGCAGAGCCATTTGGCCAAAATTTTGTCCGTTAAAGTCTATGCACCGTTTGGGCGCTAGAGTGCTTTTCTCGACGAAAATACGGCGGAAATGGCCACGATTCACATAAAGACGTACAATCGTAAAATGTAGGAAGTACCCCCCCCCCAAAAAAAAAAAAAACAAAAAAAAAAAAAAACACACATTCTGGTGCAGGATCTACCCTCGGATTTGCCGTTTCTTCCACTGTTTCGGCCATAGAGGTGGATATATTGAAAACAATGGCAAGAAAACAAAAAAATCAAGTTTTAAGACTGTTTGACAAACAATAAAATCTAAAAACCTAACTGGTTTATTTTTCTTAATTCCTTAGTAAAGCAGAAGGGTGGGGTGTAGTCACGGTGTTTCCCCGTTACAGTCTTTTGTCATGTCCAAGGAGCAAATCTTTAGGGCCGCAGGCCCCCCGCCGGAAGCCTTACTTTACCCGAGGCGGAAGGAAATACTGGTAAGAATGGTGCATCAGTGGTACAAGTTGTCCTTTTCTATTGTTCTCTGGAGCTTAGGCGCTCGCTCGGCACTCCGAGAGTGGTAATAGTGGTTCACGCTCGGTCCGGGCCTCCCCAAAATGAGTGGTTCAAAAGTACAACTGCGAGCC
>NW_026267447.1:209365-221410 GCF_000697945.3 Frankliniella occidentalis
AGCCCGAACCTCAAAACCCGTGGAACGACTTTGAGCTCCTGTAGCTCTGCGTGTACACCCGCTAAAAAACCAAGACTAAGGGTGAAAGTACCTTTGAATGTGGACTGTAGAACTAGGGAAGACATTTGAGTTTCCAAGGCTTCCATATTCCCAAAATAGGCTGCTTTTCAAACCAACAGGGAAGTGTGGAAAGCATCGGAGTTTAGTTTTAACCCCTTTAGATCGATCCTGCTTCTACCAGTGATAAAATTGTTCGATATTCTTGTCGGCCCCTAGTAGAGCTCCAAAAAAGACGTCATACTAGACCGAAGTGGTGGCTCCAGCACAATGGAGACGAACATGAGATGCTTTGGAACGAAATTGTACGTTTTTTTTGATAATCACCCCCTATGTTAAAGCATGCTATTTAGAGGCCTATGATTTAAGTGTACTATATTGACTAGGGTTTTTACGGGCGAGAGAGCTAAGCTCGGAGCGGTAGGGGAGCGCTGCAGCTGACTAAGGAGAGGCGCGGCGAGATGGAGGGGCCACAGCAAGTTTAATCAGCGCGCGGATTCATATAATAAATGTGGATTGATTTGTCCGTAGGTTTCCCTGCCTGCTGAGTCCTAATAATATACGTTACCGGGTTTTCTTGTCTGACGACGACGCCGTCTCGCCAAGCACAGGCGTACTTTTGCGGCGTCTCTGGTGTCGACTTCTGCTCGAAGTAGACGTAGACAAGTTGACCAGGTACATATGTGGTATCGGGTCGCCCTTCGTTGTAGAGGGTGGCCATTTTCTTCTGGTGACGTTGCAGGGTGAGAGAAGATGCCATCCGCGCGTCTTGTAGGTAGGCGCGGTAGGCGATCTTGCGCTGATGAAGGGTCCTGCAACGCGTGGGGTAGTGGGTTTAATGCACGGTAAAAACAATGTCTGATTATTTGAGGGAAAAGGGAAAACTTTGAGGATCTCCCATATTTGAGGAAAACTCCTCCGATTTTGAGGGAGTCTCCTCAAAAAATGTCGTAAATCCCCTCATTTTTTGAGGAGACTCCCTGCAAATCTGAGGAGTCTTCTCCAAATTAAAGGAGTTCCTCAAAATTTTCCCTTTCTCCTCAAAAAATCAGACATTGTTTTTACCGTGTGGGTGTTTAGGGTCATATCCGTATTGTAGATAGAATGGTGTCTGGCCGACGGCTCTAGAGTTTGATGAATTGATGGCGAGCTGGATGCTGGGCACATGAGCGCGATCCTTTAGCTGACGGTCTTGCAGAATGCTTTGGCAAGGCCGATGGCGTGATGCGCGTTGGGTGGGATGACATGCTGCTTGCAGCCGATGTCTGCACGGAATTTCCGGAAGGATTGGTCGGTGAACGCCGGGCCCCCATCGCAGACGATGGTGTTTGGTACGCCTGCTTCCTTGAAGGCCTGAGTAACTGCCCGGCGGGCTGCGCGTGCTGTGCAGTTTTTGGTAGGGAAGAGACGGCAATACTTGGTAAATGCGTCTACGTAAACCAAAATGTGAGCGTTACTACGTCTGGATTTCGGTGCGCTCTTGACGTCCACGTGGACGATGTCGTTTGGGGCCGCAGGCACGACGTTCTGCAGCACGGGCCTGGCTGAGGTGGTGTGGAAGAGAGCCGCAGCCATCGCCGTGAAGAAGTCGGTGAGTTTCTTGGAGCCAATGATCTTGGAGGCGGGAGGGGCGGGCGATGAGTCGGCGAGCACACCCCGGCCCCCTAGCAAAAATTCGAGCATAGGGCCGACGCCTCCACACAGGAAGCGATAGACTGTCCTCTGATTTGACAGAAGCTGCAGAAGTCGTCAGCGCCGGGGATGGCGTTGACCAATGGGAACGAGGCGCGCTGGGCGGGTCCTCCAGGCGGGTCATGCGGTGGTTCAAGCTGCTAAGGTTTGTCGCCATCGCCTTCATGAGCCGGAAGGTCGGATCACCCTGCTGACTGTGCTGAACCTGACCGCCGTAGTTGTCGTTGTTGTTGTTGTATCCGCCGCGTCCACCGCCGTTGTTCCTGTTGCCGCGGCCACCGTGGTTGTTGTAGTTGTTAACACCGCGTCCGCCGCGGCCGCTGTTGTCGAAGCTTTCCCAGTAACGGCCGATGTCGTTGTTACCGCCGCCGTTGTTTCTTCCCCTGCCGCGGCCCCGGCGACCTTTGCCGCGACCGCGGCTGCCTTGGTCGCCCTGGTTTTGGGCGGCCGGGGGTAGAGTTTGCAATCGGTCGGGTAGAGAATCTGCGCTCACCCGACGCTCGCAGCGTAAGAGTGAGACAGCACTCAGAAGCCAGCAGCTGTCTCTGTCTCTCACGTCACACTCGGCGTCCGTCGATGAAGACGGGTCTGGCTCGCTCGGCACGCCCAGCCACACTAGGCGTCACCTGTCCCCGCAACCTCACCTCTTGCCCTGCTGGTCCAGCCGAGCGGGGGTCTGCGTGCGAAGAGCGTGCGGAAGCTCGGCTAAGGGTCGGTGATTCGGAGGCTGCCCGGCTCACCCGACTTGCCCGACAGAGTCTCCGTCGGGTCGGGTCGGGTACAGACGCCGGCGAGCATCGGGTAAGCGAAAAGACGTTTAACCGACCGATTGCAAACTCTAGCCGGGGGCGCAGTGTGGAGATTGGAGACGGAGGCGTTCCCCCGTGGGACCAGCGCCATCATGGATTTCACCAGGGCCTCCATTTTGGCGTCCATCTTGGCGTCCATCTTGGCGTCTATCTGTCCCACCAGGTCGTCCAGCTGGGGGCCGTCCGGGTGGGAGATGTTGGCGACGAGGGGCTGCACTGCGAGCGCGTGGACTGCGCGCGCTTGCTGCACGCGTGCGCGCGCCAGGAGGACGCGCTCCGCCTCTTTGATGAGCTCTTCGACGGTGTTGGCTGAGACGTGGACGAGGGCGTCCTGGAGGTCTGGCGGAAGCCGTGTTGTACGCTGTCGAGTTTCTGTTCTTCCGTCATACCTCCGACGTCCTCGCATAGACGGAGGACGGCCTGGGCGTAGGTCCGCATGGGCTCGTTTTCGAGCACGATGCGGGCAGCGAGGCGCTGCTGCGCGGCTCGCTTGTCCTGGGTCGGTTTGTAGGCGCCGATCAGGTGTTTCTTGAGGGCGTCGTACTCTCAGCCCTGATTAGCCTTCAAGTACCGTGACACCGACACCGTGTCGTACTTGGGGCCCTCTGTGTAGGCGACGACCAGCGGGACGCGGCCTCTGCCTTCGGCTGAAATAACTTCGAACATGTTTTCCAGCCGGTCAAAAAACTGCTCGATATTATCACCTCTCTTTCCGCCGAACTTGGGGACGCTTGCCGTTAGTGGCGCCATGAAGTCCATCCTGAGCCGGCGGCGTCAGGGCGGAGAACTGGGCGGAGAAGGGGAGGGAGTCTTGACCGGCGTGAAGGCGCGGGGCGCCGCTTTGGGGACGTTGAGGACCTCGTTTATTTCCTCGTGCAGGCACCGGACCGCTGGCGTGAGCTTGGCGCTGGGGGCCCCGTTGATGGGAGAAACGAGGTCTACAAACGGAGGCAGAGGGGGTGCAGAAGGGTTCACTGGAGACGAGGGCGTGAACGCCGTGGGGACCAGCTCGGCGAGGTTGTCGACGATCTGAGCTTTGGCGTACCGGTGCCCTTCGAGAAAGTTAAACAGGTAGTGAACCTTGACTAAGCTGAATGCGGTCTGGTAGTCAGAGGTTGGCTCTTGTAATATAAGGATTTTATGAATTTGCCAAGAGGCAGGTATATCCAACCTGGCTACCAGAGCTGCCTTTGCTGACTCACGCTTTGCGGCCCGGGCGTTGCTGTCGGGGTAGGCCGTTCTGAAGTCTCCGTTGATCTCGAATATCCGTGACGCAAAGTTCTGCGCGTTGCCGGGGGAGATGTTGGTGGAGATCCAGAAGGCCAGGCACGGGTTGTTGACGGTGGGCACGGACGTGATGGAGTTGATGATGTTTGAGACCTTCGGGTGTTTGTTTTTGATCTCAGCTAGGTCCATACGGTGGCGACGAACGGAGATGTGCGGGGGAGGCGTAAGAGCCGTTGAGTGGAGATCGCTTTGAACCCGCGGGTCGGACTCAGCAGGAGAGTCGAGGTAAAAGCAATAAAGTAAAAGTAATAAGGTACCTAGTCGGGGCGCCTAATGATAATAATATAATGTCCTAAGGGTTTTTAAATGGCTGATGCGCCATGTAAGCTAAAGTTATGCTCAGCTGATAATACTGAAGCTTGGGTTAGAAACTAATGTGATGTGAGGTTATAATAAGCTAGGTATAGTTATATGAAACGAGAACGCTACCGGCTTTAAGTAACAATAGACAAGATAGAAGAGTAGCGAAGGTGTTTTAATGTCAATGCGCAAGGGTGGTTCAGTTATACAAGGCGCTGCTACTCTACCGGGCTCTCTCTTACTTCAATGCAATGGTTCTTCCCCAATCCAGAGTCGAGCTGCTACCACGACGACCGGATCACTTCTGACAAGCAGACGGCCCACAACCACCTACCTAGACTCGCCCTAGTCGGCCGAGGCTAGGTGTGGGGGTTGTTTGGGATATCCGAACCACGTCAGAAGCGATGCGACGCGCCGCGGTGCGCTGCATTGCTGTCAGGGTCGCTCGCTAGATGTATTGTAACACTTTTGGAAAGTGTCACAATCCAACACAGTGGCGATCCTCCGATCACCCGGGTGGTTCGTGCGTCCTGCGCTAGGCCCGTTGCTTGTTAGGACGCCGCCGAAGTCACCGTCTTAGTATCACTTTCCAGGGACGCGAACGGAGAACCGGCAGGCCGTAGACTCGGGTGCAGCACGTCGCTGTCAAGCTCAGCCGGGTGGTTCGTGCGTCCTGCGCTAGGCCCGTTGTTTGGTAGGACGCCGCCGAAGTCACCATCTTTGTGCCACTTTCCAGGGACGCGGAGGCCAGGAGGCCGTGGACTCGGGTGCAGCACGTCGCCGTCAAGCTCACCCGGTGGTAAGAACTAATTCTCGCACACACCCACGGCGTGGAACCTCGGGTTATTGGCTGAGCGATTAGCGAAGCCCATTACTCCACTGACCGGAAAAGTTTCATTCTGTTTGTCTGTTTGTCTGTCTGTCCGTCTGTCCGCACGATAACTCGAGAATGAATTGAGAGAGCGATCTGGGAATTTTAGGGCCGTTTTGTATCATAAAAAGACAGATCGAGTTCGAAGATGAGCCTTCTAGCTCAAAAATTGAATTTAAAAAAAAATCAAAAACCAAAGGTTGCAAATATTTATTTTTTCAATTTTTTTTTTTTTTGGGGCTCCTAAGGGGTAACTCGTGAAAGTAGAACCCTATGGGCGAAAATTTCGTCCGTTTTGCTCTATCTTGTACCGTTTTGCTCTATCTTGTACCGTTTTGCTCTATCTTGTACCGTTTTGCTCTATCTTGTACCGTTTTGGCGCAATGGGGCTTTTTTTGGCGAAAACAACGTGAAAAAGACAAAATCGTCTATTAAATCGCTAAAGAGGCTTAATGTCACAGAATTGTAAAGGGAGTAATACTTAAACCACACATTACGGGTCGAACCACACCCTCTTTTAGGCTTAAGGGTCCCTAGATTATCTAGTATCACTAAAACGTTGATTTTTACATAACATTCTGTCCAAATTCGACCTTTTAATGAAAACCTTTATCGAACAGCAGACGTTTCATGTCCGTGATTTTTGAGTAATATGTCCCCGACAAATGCTGTCAGTATGTCAAATCTTTGGGCCGGAACGCCCTGTTCCCGTATACCATCCCATTAGCTCGTCTCGGGTGTCAGTGCCGCAGGCCTAGCTATATGTGCGCCAGGCGCGTCGCAGCGTGACAGTGTTTCGTGAGATATCGCGAAGCCTGTTACGCGAGACGTGGTCTGGCGTACATATAGCTAGTAACACACGAGTGGGGAAGGACAAGCTGCTGCCTGCTTGGAGCCCGTGGCACAGCTCGGCTCGCCCCGGCACAGCAGCGACCTCTCCGGACGAGTGCGGAACCGTTTGGAAGGCTGACTTTGAACTCATTTTTACGGCAAAAAGGGAAACAAGCTGGGCCCGCTCTTCTGCCAAACCAAGTTGCCAGCTCCGCTTCGCTCCACCGGCAACTCGGTTCGGCAGGGAGCGGCCCCAGCTTGGCCTGCCGGCCGAAGGCCCGTCCCTTCTGAATTTTCATGGTGTAATACATCTTCTATCCGAAAACGGGCCTTTGGCCCGTTGGAGTGACGGCTCGCTTTGGACCATCTTTTTGCCAGGTACCTTTTCTGTCTACTTCGTAATCAAAACTCAACCAACGAAGTATTCTTTTCATACGCTGGACATCTTTGGCCGTGTGTGTCGGAGTTTGTAGAATACATGCAAGGTAAGCCAAATCCCTTCTAAGTTTTTGATGTTAGCTTATGAATCAAATAACACATCTATGAAAAGATACGTAAGACTAGCCCTAGAAGAAGTTAAATATACTTCCAGGCATAGGGTAAGGGGTCCAGTAGTCGACAGTTTAAGAGTAAGGCTTTGCAAAATTGCCTACAACGGAGCGTGGGTGTACGGTAGCGTCAAGGAAAAATTTTGGGGGTGTAGTGGAAGGATCAAACTTTATGCCCCATAGGTCAAAAATGGAAATAAATACATTTTTGTACACAAAAATGTAAACCAGAGAACACTGTTCATTGGCCCAGTAGTCGACGACTTTGGCCCAGTAGTCGACACTGCCTGGCCCAGTAGTCGACACTCTGTCATTTTACCCGGATTGCCGTGTCTGATGGGTCCCTGCAGCCTGGCCAGCCTTCCCCTGCCTCTCGGTCGCCTTTTTGGCCATCAGGGTGTCCTTCTTGGCCCTCTTTGCGAGGTGCTGTTCACCTTCTCCGGCCTTCAGGCGACCTTTTTTGAAATATGGTGAAAAACATTTTTTTTCTAGTTCTAAAGAACGTCGTTTTTGGGCTCCATATCGGAAAATAATTTTCTTAGCGCAATTAGTCTAAAATGAAAGAGTTCTGTCGCGTCAAAGCGCACCTAATAATGTATAGTACGACACGATGTGACATACGAAAACCGGGCAGTGCCGGCAATAGCTTCGTAATTAAACCTTAGTTTGTTACCTAAAATGTCTTGTGGGCAAGCTGAAGATGTTATCGCACAGCGTATCGACACATAAGTTATATCCCTATATAAATTCCACACTGAACCGCATATAGCCGCTCCCGGGATTATGCCTACGGCGGCCCAGGGGGGTTAAAAGTGTCAATTTCCCTTAATGACCAAACCAATGACCCAACTTCGAACCCTTAGAGAGGGGTTGAAGGTCAGACAATGAGTCAGAATGGACTGTGCCGCAAGCTTGGGATATCTTGAAGTACTTTATTCAAGGTATACTTGTTCAATCCCAGTTTTGCACTCCACTCTAGCGGCCAGCTGCCCGGACTGGCGCGACTGCGGCGGTGCAATTGGGGTTCCAACCCCCCCTCCTCCCTCGACCCTTGTGTCTGCTGACACTTTTATCAGGCAACCAGGGCACGTTCGCAGAGAAATGCTTTACACAAATGGGGCACTGAAAGCAAACTCTATCATTCGGCACAGTATTGACACCAGGTGCTTTACTGATGTCATCATGATGTATTACGAACTAGAAAATTAAGGACACATGATCCCAACAACATTTCACGTTGACAAAGGGCCCTTGTTGTCGGAATAAGCCCGTATGAAGGTAGCACACACTCAAAATAAAGTAAGTGTCGAATACTGGAACAGATGTCTTTTTCTGGCCAAGGAGTCGACACCGCCATTATTTACGCCCCTGACCGAAATTTTCGAAAACCTAAATGGGGAAAGATAATACATATCTTTGACAACAACACAAACGTCCTCCGGAACCACTCGGGTGAATGGCAGCCTCATAGAACCTTCCGAGCAAACACCTGCCTACTACTCCGGAGCTAAGAAATTATGGCTCGATGTGACGCGACGAGCAGTGTTCTGTGCGAAGCGCTCCCTACCGGCTCCCGGAGGTGGCACAGAATCGGCAATGGGTTCATTGTAATCTCAATAGAGTGCGCTTAAGCCTGGCAAAACGCCCGAGACTCTAACGTTAACTTCTTCGCGGGAATTCGATCGCAAAGTTGAAAGTGTCGACTACTGGTGCACTGTCGACTACTGGGCCCCTTACCCTAGGTGTTGCTGGTGCTTCGTGTTTGTTTGTTTTGGCGGATGTTTGGGGTGGGCGTTCGATTGCCTTTTGGACCGTGGTTCTTCAGGGCGTTTGCTTGATCAGCGTTTTCCAGGCTTTGTTGGCTGGATGCTGAAGTGGTTGGCCGTCGCGTTGGCTGCCTAGCTGGCAGTTTCAGCAGCCGGGTGGTTGGCAGTATGGTGGTTGGCGAGTGGCTTTGTTTGTCAGGCGTTGAGGTACGGGGTAGGGTAAGTCGTATATCGCTTATTTTCGATTCTTGGGTTGTAATACTGTTTTCTAGGCGCCATTTTGGATGAAAACTCCTGGAAACATTTTTTAAGTTTTTTCCTTAAACGTTTTTATAACCCTACCTTGCTTGTTATTCTGACCTGCCATAAGAGGTGGTTTTAGAAACCTCAATTTTGGGCGTATTTTTTTCGTCACCAAACACGCAATTTTACGGTCCTCTGGGTGAAAATTTTAAGGAGAAGGCTCTATCTCTGCCGGTTTGCATGATATGAATTGTTTTTATATTGCTGTAAATAAGCAACCTTTTCCCTTCCAATAATAATTCGTAGCTCGAAAACCGGCTGAGATGGAGCCTTCTTAAAATTTTCACCCAGAGGGCCGTAAAATTTCGAGTTTAATGAAGAAAAAAATACGCCCAAAATTGAAGTTTTCAAAACCACCTCTTATGGCAGGCCAGAATAACAGGCAAGGTAGGGTTACGAAAACGTTAAAGGAAAAAACTTAAAAAAAATTTCCAGGAGTTTTCATCCAAAATGGCGCCGGGAAAACACTATTACAACCCAAGAATCGAAAATAAGCGATACTCGACTTACCCTAGTAGGGGGGGGGGGGGTCTCCCTAGCACGACAGCGGCGTAGAGATTGGTTCTCCTGGGCGCGGAGATTTGAGCCCTTTCTTTTTTGTTTTTTGTTTTTTCTTTTTTATTTCGACTATAATTCTGTGAGGAATTGTTAGGTTGCCATTGCATCTTCCTCCTCGTTGACGAGGGCCATGATGTGGAAGGCAAGATGGTCTTCCAGGTCTTGTTTGTGTGCCATCTTGGCGTTACATTCTGTGCAGCGCCATGTATTGGAGAGGAGAGTGGTCGGTGAGCGGTTTTATGAATATCACATTCCGCTCTCGTGTTCAAAGGGGAGTTTTCCCAACAGTAAGTACAGGTGATTGTGCCGCAGCTGGGTTGCGATTGTTCGGCTTCGGTGGTGTCTTCCTCCGAGTCCTCGCTGAGAGGGTAGTCCACAAGTTTTGTCTTGTTTCCTCCCTCGCTTGACTTCCTGGATGGCTGCTCGGCTGGCTCTTCGGGGATTTGATTTTCGGCTTGCTTCTGTTGGCGTTTTCTTGCATTCTTGGGTGTTTTAGTGTCCCCTGGGTGGCTTGGGAAGGTGAGGCCAGTCTTGGGCTTTCCTTTCCAGAGCACTTCATGGACTCCAGAGGTGTTAGAGGGTCCCCTGTGTGGCTTGGGATGGGGGGGGGGGGGCAGTTTTTGGACTTCCTTCCCAGGATGTGAACCTGCTTGAGATGCCGGCGTAGGGCATCTTTCCTGCTGAACTTAGCCTTGCATAGCCGGCACTGCTGGCTGTCGTCGTCGTGGTGGCTTCTGATGTGTCGTTGGAGAACCCAGATTTCACAGAAACTGATTTTGCAGATCCCACATCTGTGTGGTTTCTGCCTGAGGTGGAAGCTGTTCGCGTGCTGCTCTGCGTTGCGCGGCGTCGCGAACGTCTTGTCGCAAATCTGGCAAGTCTTAGCGCTCTCCATTTCTGCACGTCTGCACTCTGCCGCTGCTGGAGTCAGACTGGGTGGTTGGCAGGCCCGGCGGGCGCTCGCTGGGCTCGGCGAAGGGCATAAGCGCTTGCCTTGCAGATTCTTTGGAGGTGGCGTGATCGCATCGATGACGAGCATTTGTTGCTCGGGGGATGGCGTGGCTGCGCGCTGGTCTACTTACGCTCCGGGGAAGTGCGTGCTCAGCAGCGTGTTTGATGCTGAGTGCCCTCGTTTTTGGTATGCTCGTTGCTAAGCCGTGCTGGCGGCAAGTGGAGTTAGGTGGTTGGCCGGCTTGCAGCCGGTTGGCTACCAGGTTTGAGGGCTGGGATTCGTCTTCATGATGCTTCACGTAGGTCCATGGGTGATTCCTGGATGGTCCTGTGCGGGCGATACCGGGGTTTTGTCCTCCTTTGGGAGGCTGCGCCCTGGGTGTGACTCGGGGGGTTGCGTTATCCGGGTCGTTGGCACCGCTGGATCCGTGGTGTTTGCATCCTAAATGCGGCGGTCGAGATGGGCCTAGATGAGTTCGTTGGAAAGCCTTGGTAGGCTCCCTATGGTCGGTAGGCAGTTCAGGGCGTTTTTGGTGCGTCTTGCCAACCACCGCTTGTTTCGGTTGGTGGACAGGCAGGCGTTTGGCTGGATGAGGGGGTGCCGGGGTGGCAAGGGCTGCGGGGGTGTCTTTGTGGTCAGCGGGAGGTTCAGGATATTTTCGATGGGTCTTGCCATAGTCACCACTTGGTACGGCTGGTTGGTAGGCCGGGGTTTGACTGGGTGTTGGGGTGCTGACGCAGCATTTGTTGTTCGGGGGATGGCGTGGCTGCGCGCTGGCCTACTTAGGCTCCGGGGAAGTGCGTGCTCAGCAGCGTGTTTGATGCTGAGTTACGAGTTTTAAAAGGCTTTTATTTTTCTTTCTTTTTACAGAGTTTCGTGATTGTTGCCTCTGCCCGTGGGCCTTGAGGTTATAAGTTCATTGCTTGATGTTGATTTTGATTGAGTGTCTTTTCGGTTTTATCAGTTGATTGCCCGGGGTTGCCAGTCCCCAGGTTGCTATGGCCGCCCTATGGCGACCGGTGTCAGCACATAACAGCCCCTTGGGGCACGGAGAGTAGACCCGGGCAGGTGGTTCCCCTGGCATTGGACGCCTGAGGCCCCCACACGGGTCGCACAAGATGTCCTCTGGGTGAGGACGCTGGAGTAAGCCCGGGCAGGCGGTTCCCCTGGCATTGGGCGCCTGGGGCCCCCGCGCGGGCTGCACATGTCGTCCTCCGGATGGGGGACGGGGAGTGGCCCTGCCAGTTGGTTCCGCCGAGGTCAGCGGCCTCCTGGCAGGGCGTACAGATTGGTCCCCTGAGGGGGGACTGGGCAGGGCGTGAGGCGATAGGTTCGCCGCCCTCTTATGATCTAGAACGGATAAATATATACAATGTGATTAGTTAATTGATTACAAAGGATGTTATATACAGGATTTTCATATTTACATTAAAATACAATACTTAACTTAGGTTGTTCAGGCGGCCACCATAGGGGTATGGCGGCCGCCCTCCCCGCCGCTCAGAGCTGGTGGTGGCCCGCCGTGTAGGTAGGCCACCTCTCGGACGCCGGAGTGAGGTGGGCGTCCAGGCTGCTAGCGTCACTGCTAGCGCGGGGTAGCGCCGTGGCTGCCGGCTGGGCGGCCGGAGGGGGCGCCGGCTAGTACCCGCCGACTAGTACTTCCGACCGTGGCGGCCGCGTGGGTGCATGATGTGGGGCGGAACGTCGTCCAGCAGGCGGGGGCGTGGGCACTGTGGAGGCGTGCCGCGAGGGCAGGGTCGTGGTGGGCACGACGGCGAGCAGCGCGGGCGGGCGGCGGGTCGGCGTAATGGCGTGCAGGGGGACGGGCAGGGCGGCGGCCAGGCGGTCGTGGGGGCGCGGCGGTGGCTCGTGAAGGTGTCGAGCAGGTCGTGCCACGGGCAGCACGGAGGTGATTGCGCCGTGAGTTGGGCTGCTGCATGTAGCTGTAGTCTCCCTGTAATCACGTACAGTATGGTGTTGGTGCGCGGCGTGGCCTTGGGTGGCGGCTGCCGCGCACCGCTCAGGCAGCCGGCCTGGGAGCCCCTGGCAGGCGGCCCGCAGGCGAGGGGGG
>NW_026267447.1:229460-238437 GCF_000697945.3 Frankliniella occidentalis
TCAAATATAGGAATAAAAATATAACGAAAAATGTTATCTATGCATTTATTGAGCTATCCCAATTTGGTAAGTGTGTCCACCGTCAGTTTTTTCTAGTTTTGTGGTATCAATCTCTGCCTGTCTAAGGTCCAAAGACTGCAGGATTGCAGTCAGCTGGTTTACCGCGTCGGTCAGCTCTGAGCTACCTCAGTAAAAATGTGCACATTACTGATAAGCACAAGGAAGTTAGGAAAAAGTCAGGGAGGGACTGGACTGGAACTTTTTAGTAGTAGAAATTCAAGTGGGGTCAGGAGAACATTGGGGAATCCTGAAAATGTAACGATCAAAGCGATCGTCTAGACAGCACGATCGTTTCTCACATTCATCCGCCAAAATGAGGGAAGCTACAACGTCGTCTGGCGATTGGTCTTTATGTGCTTGTCTAATTAGCGAGCAGACCAACTCTACAACAATTTTACAGTTACTCACTTCGTACTTCTCAATTTTAGCACTAGTCGACGCGTCCTTGCAACAATTTTCTTTCTACGGAGCGTCGTTTTCAAAATGTCCTATCTACAAAGCGTCGTTTTCACAATGATTACACACAATGGGATCAGGGGATTTATTTTCGTTCCGAAAAACAGCATCGTGTGTGCAAAGGGGGCTTGTTCCGCCCAGCTTGAAAGGTTTTTCAGCTCAGCATCCGAGTCATAGCGCCACTCAGGGCTAGGTCGTGGAGAGGGGAGAGGGGGAGGTCCGGGGCTCTTCAAGGTCAGCCTCCTTTGCACATCCACTCTGTGCAAGATGATGAGTGCTCTCTTCGTTCACATAGTGGCTGCCTTTTCAGCTAGCACTCCGTGCACCTCCATCTTGTTCCTTGGTGAATTCGCTCGTGGCTTCCCCAGAAAGTGAAGACATTTTTTTGACATTTTAAATTGGTTTATTGGCTTCGTTCAATGTTACACTGGTTACAAATTGAGCTTAGTTACTGTATTACAGATTACCTGTTATGGTCTGACTGTAGCCGTGCTTAATTGCGTGACATAATTAGCTTTTTATGGTTACAGTGTTCAGACATGATGGCGTATAACGTGAGTCAAGATGAACGTGCCTTTAGGCCATGGCGGGGGTTTTGGACTCGCTACCACATGGGTCTGTGTTTAATTAAGGGAGGGGGGATGGAGATGGAGTTGTCTACATGTGCTGATTTGCTTTGCTACTGTGGAAGGAGGCACTGCCTCCTTCCTTGGTTGGGTGTGATGTTTTGGCGTGTGACCTCTAATGATGGGTTTGGCGTGAGCGAGGGATGGTGGATGATGCTGACTTTAGTGATTAGCGTGAGTTGGGATGTATGTGTTCTGAAAGGAGTTGTGTGTGATTGTAAGTTCATTGCACATGGGCACATAGGTCTTGCATATAATTTTACTTCCTGTTGGTGGACACTAGGAGTCAGTGCGCCAAGTAGGGGCGTCCGGAGATCTGCAGTGTAGGAGTCTTGAGGGGTCTCATTCTGGAGGTGGGTTTGGTGTTGATGGCATCCACCTTGCGCAGGATGCTAAGTGCCCTTTTCGGGCACAGGGTGGCTGCCTTTTCAGCCAGTCGATGTGCTGCGACTGTGTTACGACTAAGTCCAGTCATGATCCCTCACCTTATTCACGCCGAAGCGCGCGACCGCATCCCCACACATCACCTGTCATCTGACAGAGGTGCGTATGTCACTGATTTTTCAAAAATCACTTTTTTACACTAAACTGTACTTAAACAGGTCCTGCATCACATGCAGAAGAGAAAAATTGTAAAATCATTATAGAATAGGCTGGGAAGCAATGGTAAAATATGCGTATGTCACAAGTCATCTGACAAAATATACGTATGTCAGTGACATACGCACATTTGACTAGATTTTTGCTGACATGCGCACATTTTGTCAGATGTCAGTGTGTCATTTCTGTCTGCTGTGTTTTCCTTGAGTGTCAGCAAGACATGCATAACGAGTGTCTTCTATCGTATTCCCTACCATCTTTGGACACACTTTGGAAGTCACAATGATTCGTCACTAATCACAATAAAAGTGTTGTTTTGATGTTGTTGTGTTTACTGAGCATGTCACCTTTAACAGTGGAGTGACATAACCAACAACCAGGATGGCTTCCTGCCTCATCACAGCAGGTAGGGAACTCACAACCAACAACACAACCTCGTTTCGTTTCGTGCTCTTTGTAAAATGGTAGTGGAAAGGAATCTTTGATGAAACCATGCAAACTTAATTCTAGAAAGTTATTCAATGAAAGTCATTTAAATTGTGCGCATG
Source organism: Frankliniella occidentalis (assembly GCF_000697945.3). Classification (NCBI taxonomy): domain Eukaryota; kingdom Metazoa; phylum Arthropoda; class Insecta; order Thysanoptera; family Thripidae; genus Frankliniella; species Frankliniella occidentalis. Next base: position 231,751 of record NW_026267447.1, read on the forward strand.
TCAGTGTCATCTGACCAACAAGCGTATGTCAACAGAAGTTCCATCTGACAAATGAGCGTATGTCACTGCCATCTGACAAAATGTGCGCATGTCAGCAAAAATCTAGTCAAATGTGCGTATGTCACTGACTTACGTATATTTGGTCAGATGACAGCTTGGTAGCAAAACAGCGTATGTCAGTCTATCTTGCAAACTATTGCGTTCAAGCAATTTTTTTTTTTACTATACTTTTAAGTATTTATTAATACATAACTTCTAGCTGTTACATCCATTTCTTTAAAAAAAATAGATTGATGGCACAGAAAAGAGCTTCCCCTGTAAAATTCCAAATTTGTGACATACGCACCTCTGTCAGATGACAGGTGACATGTAACACTTAGTACTCTTTTGAAATGCTTCCTCACTCATGTCTATTTCAAGAAGTTCACACCTTAACTCTGTGATGTTGCGCACTTCCTCTTGAAGACACAATAAAAATCTTGTAATGGTCATGCTGACCGTACTCCATCCAACGTCGGTTCCTTGAGGAGAGTTCCATCTGCCTTCACGATGATGTAGCAAAAACCACATGGCACGTGCCGGCTGGCTCGTGTTGTTGATGATACAGCAGGATTAGGGCAAGGTGCATTGAACGGAACGACGATGCTCTCGAAGTCCGCATAAATCACATAATCGTGGTGCATCTGGTGACCCCACTGCCGGAATCGCATTTTCAAAAGTAATTTGCTAACCTTCCCCTTGAGCTTTATCAAAAGCATTTAATACACCCAAAATGGCCTCCTCGATCTGCTCATCAAGCTCGCCATCTTGTTACGTTGTTAGCGGGCTGCAACGCATATAACGCACGGAGTTTTCAGGATCCACTTCAGCGGACTTCTGACATCGAATAAAAGAAGAGAGATACCACTTTATCCGACGCAGTTCCAGCAGATCAGGTCGGTAATGTGAAGATTATGAACTCAAGCGCCTCCTTGTAATGCACTATCTGTTACCCAGTCGACATAAGACTTGAGACTCGGAGAGCACAACTCACGCACTTCTTTGAGACGTTTCATTTTCATTTTCCTCTCACAACACACATTCATATGATATCTCAGCGAAGACGATGTTAAAAAGCGTCGCCAACACCCATCACAAACGTGCTCGTCATATTTAGGAGAATGGTAAGATCTTTTGTGTGAATACAAAAGAAATAGAGTTTTGAATATTTCCTTACATTGTCTTCATTTATACTTTTTAGGCACAGGTCGTGCTTTGACCACAAGGTTAGATATTGAACCATGTTTTAGTTTTTTTATGTGCTGTTTTAAACTCCTTAAATTTTTAAAATATTTTTTACATGTTTCACATGTGTGAAGTTCATTAGAATGAACCTCCTCCACATGACGTTTCAGTGAGCAATTGTGCTTGAACGTTTAACGACAAGCGGTACAATCAAAAACTGTTTGTGTGTCTGTGTGTGGTTTGTGATTCTACGGCTTGGTACACCAGGCAACACTTACATCAGGCTTAGGTGCATATGGCGTTGAATGATGTGAGCGAGGAGTCTGTCAGCGTCGCTGCACTGCTCGCCACACCAGTTACACTTCATTGTAATCTGCAAAGACAAAACGCCATTCGTTACACACATGTAGCACAACGAAACATATACATTTCTACAAACAAGAGCACTCACTTAAGCAGGTGCTGTAACTTTCACGCAGAGATTCGCAATCTTCCTTCAAAAGAGTGTAGAAATAGATTGGCTCAACTGGAAGGCAAAGTCAAAACACACTTAGTTTCTCCGCGTTATGGAGTTGACAATGCATTGTTTTTTTTTCCTTTACTCACCGATCCGCTCACTACACTCTATCACTGCATCACTTCACAACTCCGAGACCAACTGCAACCCGACGACCGATCACAACTCCACACTACCACGCCACTGATCCTCGCATTGCACTGCACACTACTAATCGATCGCTCCACACGATGAGCCCACAACGCACGACGGTGTGCTCGTGTCACAGTCTCCCTATCGATTGCATTTCTCCATATACGCAGACAACGTCCTTCTCCAGGTTTGCGACACTCACTCGCTTGGGCAGCGAGGGCAGCGAACAGCAACGCGGTACTCGGCGCGCGTGCCCGCGCTGCGCGGCCCAGATAATCCGACACACGTTTGCACATTCGACTTATCGAATCCGCGTTGGCACCTACCGCCGCCAGGAGACATCACACTCTTCATCGTTTACGGTAGACGGCATGAGTCATGGTGGCCGAGTGGTCTAGGACGCTGGATTAAAGCTCTGGTCCTGCATGCTCTGTCTGCGGGTTCGAATCCCACTCCTTACATTTTCATTTTAATGCTCACACGGAGGGAGGCTGTGTGTGTATTACCTGAGTCGACCTCTCTGAAACGGCGGCTGCAGCATCAGCCACCCCACTGCATCCTCCCCCACCCCTCCGGCGAAAGTTGCGCCGGCAAGGTAGGCGACCAAACGTACACCTAGAGTGGTGCCTGAAGCGCGCACCATGGCGCGGTGCCGCTGACACGAGGTGCCAACGACAGCGCCAGCACCAGCGCCTGAGGGGTAGGCAGCCAAACGTACGCTGAATGGTGCAGAGGGGTAGCACCACTGAATGGTGCAGTACCACAGTGGCGCAGTGGTGCTACATTATTGACTACATTGTCTACGCTCTTGCCTTAATTTCTCTCTGTGCTTCATATTTCACTACGGCTTGCGCTGCGCTGGTGGCGGGGGCGCAGCCGGCTCCGTGCGGGAGAGGAAGAGCAGTTTCGGAAAGTGTTCCGCCACCAGAGGGACCGTCGCCGCGGCAATACTCCAAAACGCCATCTTCTGACGGCGAGACGTGGCGAGTAGCACCGGGCCTGACGAGTTGGTTGGTCGTAGCGATGCCGGTGAAATGGATGATTTGACCGCCGTTGTGAGCGCCAGGAGCTGGCGCTCGCAGTCGCACACAAACTGCTGGTTGGGGTCACACTGCGTGTCCCCGTCTGCGTCCGCCGCCGAAGATTAGTAAACAGCGTGGGTATGGCGGTACTGGAACTGTATCTCCAGCACCTCCTCATAGGGTACATGCGGTAGTTCCGTGACGATGGCGCCCTCATGGCGTGGCGATGTAGGTTGCCGGATCCGCTGGCTCCGCAGTATTGCTCCCAGCCGCCCACAGCGTCAGGAGTACGATTACACTGTGAAGCAAGACCACCATAAGAACCAGACAGGCCACACTCCCATTCAGGTGCCACCACATATCTACACTATCTATTAACTGTGCCTACCCTATTTATTCCTGTGTACCTAACACGAAATCCCATAGTTATGAGCTACCCGTGGACATTTGGGGGAGGTCATTCCTTCGGCCCTCTGCCCACCGGGGCTCCTAATATGCTGATCTAATGCTAATAATGCGAATCAGTATTTTACAATTCTCTTTTTTTTATTTTTGTACGTACAAAATTGGCATATTTTTCCTTTTTTATCCTTTTGGGCTTGCGCTTCAAATATAATCCGGATATTTAGCCTCTTTGGGCTTTTAAGTTTTCATTGGGCACGATATATTCATGTATTGCGGGCTGCCTAAGCTAATTCTAAATGGCCCTGTCGGGAACCTTAAAGTCTATCCGAGAATTTTCTTACAATTTTTGCAATTTTTTTGGTAGAACGGGCATCATTTCCCTGTATGTCGAACTTGAGAAAGAGATCACGACCCGTCGATGACCGGGCCTAGCGTGCACAAGCGCAGCTTCTCTCGCGTACGCGTGTACCTGTAATCCGAGAGAGGTGCTGAAATAATGTGATTACTTTAACTTTACAAGAAGGGTTTGCGGCGTGCGGTGCGGCTGGGCCTTCGTCCACTCCGGGCCCTGAGGGAGGGGCGGGCCGTGCCGTGAGCCCTCTTGTGTGTTCTGCTGGAGCGGGGATCGTCACTGGAGTGCGGGGAGGCGCTCGACAAATTCTTTCATCAATGCGGTGTGCGCCCGCCACGTTTTGACGGTGTCCTCCGGGTCCTCCGCATTCTGACTGTGTATGTGTTGGGAGATTCCTTCTCCTGCACTACGGCCTTCCTGAATTTTGGTTGCAATTTAGCGGGCATGTTGAAGTGTGCCCGTGGCTCGAAATATACCAGTGCTTCGTCACCCTCTTCGAAATCCTATTGAGTTCTATTTTTGTCGTACTGCCGCTTTTGCCTCGCTTGAGCCTTTTGCCGCCGTTTTCCTGCTGCTCTTCGTATTTTGTCCAGTGTCTCTTAATGGTGGCATGTGGAGTTTTCTTCCTTCATATCTTGCATTATGACATTTTCTTCTTTTTCAGTGCCTTTGTCATCATTTTTCTGTGGTCGTAAGGCACCGGGCGCCGGCGCCCTTACACCATAAAGGATATCCATCGGAGGGACTCTATACGTCGACTTACTTTTATTAATTATATGGAGAAGAACTGGAAGCCTTTCATCCCAGTCTGACATCCCATTCATCGAGTAAAATTTCAGAACATTGTTGATCTTCTTGATCGCCGCCTCGGCTTTTCCATTGCTAAAGTAAGCCTTCGGAGGCACGACGTTCAAGTCTTTGACGCCCATGGTATGTACAAATTTTCTGAATTCTGAACTGGTGAAGTGTGGCCCCTCATCGCATATGAGGACTTCGGGTACCACTATGAACTGCAGCAAGGAGAGCAAAAAATCTGACTTTTTTGACCCGTTGATACCCGCTTTCAGCCCCTTAGGGGTGGTTGGCAGAATTTAACGTAGGATTTTGATTTTTTTAGAAGGGCACCTTCAGATAAAAATGTGAAAATTTGAAGTCTCTAGCACATTTCCTTCTTGTGGAACAGACAAACACAGAAACAGACAGACACACAGACAGACAAGAGGTCGTTTGCATAAGCCAGCTAGATAGCTTTTCTAAGGCCGAAGGGCAGGCTATCTAGCGCTCAAATGGTGCACAATCTTTGTCCCATGGGCTCTCCTTCCAGAAGTTACCCCTTAGGAGACCATAAAAAAACCTTTTTTTCTACTTTTTGGACCAACCCCGATTTCTTTGTTACCCCCTTTCACTCCTTTAGGGATGGTTGCCAGGATTTGCACCACGCGTTTTGATGTCCAGGAGTGAACCCTAAGATACCCAAAAAAAAAATCTGCTAAAAACTCGCATTTTCGGCCTTAGGACCTGGGTAACCGTCTAGAGTGTAGCTAGCTCCAATCGGCTCCGGGCTCTATGGGCCCCTTTTCGGCAGCCTCTGTTCGACAAGTTTGGGTCGGAAAATATTTTTTTCTCCGTGGAATGTGTTTACCGACCAGGTGATTGTCCGCTCACAACTGGAAAAAGTCGTGACTATTAAATTGCGTCGGCAATAGTTCCAAAAGTAAGTGAAAGCGTAAAAAGGATTTGTCGTTTATAAACGACACTGAGCCGTATGGGGTGGTGTAGGTGCCAATCGCCCTCCGAAGCGCCGAATTCGATCGAAAATTGATCAATGCCTACTAAGGCATATTAAAATACTCTAATAGAGCATGTCCCTCGAGAAAAATGCGTATTAGGTCCATAAAAATAAAAAGAACAGTGTGAAGGAACTCCTCCTCTAATCGGCTGTTTTGTTAGGCAGCTTCTGGGTTCGGTCTGGAGTAATGACTGTATTACCTGCTTTCAGTAGATTCACTACATATTCTCACTGTACTGGGTATTATAATTGCTACTTCCACACTCCTCTCTGACTCGCGGGCGACTGCCGACCGGCGAAGCCGAGCGCCCTTGCCCCCTTCTGGCCGCGGCTCTCCGCGGGGTGGCCTTAGTGGGTTACTTCGATGTGTGCTCGGCCTCTTCATCCAAGTCGCTTCGCCACTCCGGGGTGGGTGGGGGAGAAAGAGAGGGCAGGGACTCTGCCCTGCCTGCCTCTTTTCCTTGGTTGTAGCTGTCCTCTTTATGAAAGTACATGAGGGGTTTCTTGGGGCATAAGGTAGCTGCTTTCTCTGTCAGGCGCCTTCCCGCCACGTGGCGCGCCAGGTCCGCGGAGAGATGTCACTTCGATTGAAGGTGTACGGGCACTCCGTGAACGTTCATCGCTGGCCTTGGTGGGTTCTTCGTGGATTGTACTCAATATCCCGCCTACACATAGGACTTTTGTCTTGGCTAACAATACAACATGCACATGTATGCAGGACGGAAGTACTACGACATCCGCCTTCTGATCGAGGCAAATGAGACCTTTGCCTCGATCAGAATCGGCGTAACCATTATCAGTATAATGAGCCTGCTCGATGTGGGGAGGTGCAAGACCAGGTGTTGATGACCCTGACACCTTATTATGAACATTAATATTGAAATGAGCGGGGATCTGAATTTCCAGGTCGGTATGAACCACGGAATTTTTATAAATATTAAAGATAAAATAATCCCCCTTTCTTGACCTAATAAAATCACAAACTGGGGGAAAACGATCATGTTCAGTGTCAGGGTCATCGTTTTTTTTCCCACAAGTTTAAGCCCAAGCCACAGTAGTGGCAGATGGTGACATCCAATCCGTAATTAAAAAAACCTGCTAAGGCTAATTGTTGGTGTGTAATGGGGTGATCCTCCGGCCACCTCCCCATAGTAAAGGTCCTCAGTTTTTAGCCCGCCCTTCTGCTTTTAAAAAAGCATTAAAGCGGGCTTATGCAACCGCTCTCGTGTCCGTCCGTCCGTCCGTC
>NW_026267447.1:240332-247017 GCF_000697945.3 Frankliniella occidentalis
AAATTTTCTTCTAAGCAGAAGAGTGGGCTTATTTTATGGTGGGACATCATTAATAAAACGTGTACACTTCCATGCAAAAAAGCAAAAAAAAAAACTAAAAAAAAACAACATTTATTTGTTGTTCGAACACGTTCGGAGTCAATCAGAGTATGTCTGGAAGTCTATTTATAACTTCTTCTAGGGCTAGTCTTATGTATCTTTTCATTGGTGTGTTATTTGATTCATAAGCTAACATCAATAACTTAGAAGGGATTTGGCATAACTTGCATTTATTCTACAAACTACGGGACACACAGCCAAAGATGTTCAGCGTATGAAAAGAATACTTCGTTTGTTGAGGTTTGATTACGAAGAGGACAGAAAAGGTACCTGGCAAAAATATGGTCCAACGCGAGCCGCCACTCCAGCGGGCCGAAGGCCCGTTTTCGGATAGAAGATGTATTACACCATAAAAATTCAGAAGGGACGGGCCGAAGGCCCGTCCCAAACGCCGCCGGCAGGCCAAGCTGGGCCCGCTCCCTGCTGAACCGAGTTGCCGGTGGAGCGAAGCGGAGCTGGCAACCTGGTTTGGCGGAAGAGCGGGCCCAGCTTGTTGTTCTGTGAAGCGACATTGGGCCGCCGGAAAATCAGATGTCTGGAAGCGTAAGAGCCCCAGCCTTCTGGCGAAGGCTGGGTACTCCCTGCTAAATGGTAGGGCATCCCAATGAGGCATTTCCCCTATTCCTCCTCGTGCACGGCGTTGTCTAAGTGGAGGTGGAGGAGGTGTGCTTGCTGTCGATGAGGGTGTGCCCGGTGGTGATGCTTCATTACTACGAGGGAAGGTGGGGAGCGGCGATGATGGTTGGGACTCCAGTAGGGGGTCCATTGCATGTAGGACATCTATCCCCTCTTCCCCCGTGTGAAGGTGGCGGGCAACAGTGTCCTCCCCCGCCTCCAAAACGTCCATCGCATCCCGTATGGCGTCGCTGACAGTCTCCTCGGTGACGTCGAAAAGTACCTCGTGGTATAGCATGTGGGGTTCGTCTGTTCTGGACTCCATGTTAGTTTTGTTTGTATGGTCGCTGAGGTGGATTGTATGAAAATGGTGATGAGACTGAGCGTGTGTCCATCGTCATAGTCCCCCTCTACTCTCCAGCCCAAAGCGCCTCGGGGCCCCGCGCCCGTCGGGCCGCTCGAGAAGTCTCGAACCCAAACGCATCTCCCTCGCGCCCGGTGACTTCCCTCCTCCCCTCTTCTATCTCTCCATACTCTCCCTTTCCCTCTAAAAGATCAGTCCGCATGCGCGTAGTCTCGAGCCCAAAACGCGTTTCCTTCCCGCTCGGCGCAGGCGCTTAGCTCACCATCTTCCCCTCCCCCGATGCGCGCGGACGGGTGCAGGTTGCTCCATTAGGGCCCGGCGACTTCCCTCCAGCCCCTTCCCCTTCCCTTTCACCTCTCCTTTCCCCTCAAATAGATCAGTCCGCAGGCGCATAGACGCCCGGCGTCAGGGTCATTGCCCTTTTACCACAAGTTTAACCCTAACCCACAACAGTGACAGATAGTCACATCATCTATGCCGTAGTAGAAAAACCCTAACATGGCTAGTTGTTGTTGGGTTAGGGGGTGATCCGCAGGCAACCTCCCCTCCCCAAAGGCATAGGAGTCTTTGCTCTGTGAACCGATATCGAGCCGCAGGGAAATCCGATGCGTGGAAGCGTAAGAGCCCCAGCCTCCTGGCGAAGGCTGGGTACTCCCTGCTTGATGGTAATGCACCCCAATGCGGCATCTCCACTATTACTCCTCTAGCACGGCGGTGTCTGGGTGGAGGCAGAGAAGTTGTAGTTGCCGTTGATGAGGGCATGCCATGCCAGGTGGAGATGCGTCATTACCACGGGAAAGGTGGGCAGGGGTGATGGTGGTGGGGACTCTAGGAGGGGGTCCATAGCGTGGAGTACATCAATCCCCTCCTTCCCCCGTGTCAAGGTGGCGGGCCACCGTGTCCTCCTCCACCTCCAAGACGTCCATCGCATCACGTATAGCGTCAGCGACAGTCTCCTCGGCGACGTCGATAAGTGTATCGTGGTAGAGGATGTATGGTTCTTCTGTTCTGGATCCACTTCGGCTAAAGTCGGCCCTCGATTTCATTAGCCACACACGCAGCATCTGGTAAGAAATAAAGCAACGGAATTTTCACAAACTCAAAGATTACACTTGCAAGGGGTAGCTCGATCGTAAGGGGTCAGAGGGTAAGGTGGGCGCTCCCGTTACTAAAATGCTGGCGTATGCATTCGTAGCTAGTTCGTCTTTGCTAACCCGCTAATCTTCAAACGGGTTACAATGACAGATGGACTGCCCGCAGTCGAGGAGGATGGGCGCGCCCGTGAAGTTGTGGCCACCACGAAATCGTCGATAGCCAACTCGACCATCGAAAGGGGCGGCCAGGCATCCCCCGAGACAAGCGGCCGACGCTGTCACTTGCAGGACCTGGCTGGCCGACTTAGAGTGGCAGGCCCGCCCCGTCCTCCCCCTTCCAGCAAGGAAAGAAACTGGGAGCCAGACCGCATCGCAAGGGCGGCCGTCAGGAGGAAAGCGAGGGGGAAATCACTAGGGTTCGTAGCGTACGGACTATTTCATTGTACTTCTTCTTCCATTTCGTTTATTTCTCCTGCCATTTCGGCTTTTTCTCGCCTATTTCGGATTATTTAAGGCTATTTCGCGCTTTTTCGGAGTATTTGAGGGGTACTTCGCGACCATTTCACCGACTATTTCGCGTCTATTTCGTCTTTATTTCGCTGTATTTCGCCTCTATTTCGCCTTTATTTCGGACTATTTCGAGGGACGGTGTACGAACTATTTCGCAAGTGATTTCCCACTCGGAGGAAAGTGCACGTCTCGTTCTTCTAGACGAACGGGAGCGGGTGCTCGGCGGCTACACCTCGACGACCGCCCAGTAGGAGGCCACGGTGACAAGTAGTGGGTTCCGCACCCACACGTGCGGGTAACTCCCCGTGATCGTGCGGCGGGGGTGGTGTAGAGCTCGGCGACGTCCCCCACAGCGAGGCGCAGGCGCCGGTCGATAGCCGCACCAAGGAGCTTGGCCGCGGCGCTGCGGAGGGCGTCCGCCAGGACAAGCTGAGGTGATAGGCGGTGGAGGGTGTATGACCCGACGGCTTCGGCGAGGGCCGTCTCGACGGCCAGGGCCTCCGTGAGGACGGGTAGGGCCTCCACCATGTGGTGGAGGACGACACGTAGGCCCGGTGGTAGTTGGCCGCCGACGCTTGCGACTCGACGAGCGCTGACTGACACAATGTGGTTGCCAGGCGGCCATCGCCCCGCGGTGTTGCAACAGGCCAAGGGTTTTGCGTGTCGTGCCGAAAGGTGCCTGGTGCCAGAGGCGGTGCAAGTCATTTTTCTGGACAGCTTGCAGAAAGATGACCCGCTTTATTGCAGGTGAAGCAGGTCCGCTCACGGGACTGGCTACGCCGTGGGCCCTCGATGGGCCTCCCTGCGGTTGTTGCTGGGATGGGCCCCACTGGGAGCCGATCCAAGATCCAAGCTGCTGTAGCGGGGCCCCAACCTTGCCTGGGCGTGGGGGCAGGGTAGCTCCAGGGGCAACCCGTGGAGAGCGAAACCTGGTAAATTGACGTAGATTTGTCGGTGTTGAAAGTGCGATTTTGTGACTGCGTTTCTTGTAAATTTGCCGTAGAGTTCTAGTTTTTTTGTCGTAAAAGTGTACATATTTAAGACAAAAAAACAACAAATTTACCACAAGCCTGCGTGTGGCCGGGGAAAAACGTAGTAGCCGGTCGGAAGCGAGCGGCAGTCGAACCGCCGCCCCTCTGTTGACAATCTGTTGGCAACCTGGCACTGTATCCACTCGGCCAAAGTGCCAACTGAGTGCCGAGGCGTCCACTCGCCATGAAGAGGTTGCACTCTCTGAAAGTCTTATTGGCCTTGTAGCGACCCTTGTGCAAACTCTGGGCCCTACCAGACAGTGCTGCCTGGAACTAAAGAAGAACAAAATTGAAATATCCTATCGTTGAAGCCGGGGCAGTCTCAGCTCCTGCTCCTGTAACAAAAGAAGTAGAATGCCCCGGAGAAAAATACTTCGGTTGTTGTGAGCAACTGGCGTCTAGTCTGCCCCCTGAGTGAGTGTTTTTACAGAGCGTCTAAACACTCCGTGAAGTACGTCAGACTTAGTTCGGTCATACTGTCCCTTCGGTGTTCTACACGTATCGCGGAAAACATTCAGTGAACCCTATTCAGTCGTCATCAACTACCCACTGTGTGTCGGCACGGTCAGAGCCCTGCAGAGAGTATTAAATGAGGCTTTTGGTGCAGTGGAGCAAGTGGAGCTAGTGGAGAGTAGCGCCGTGTGGGTAAACAACACATTCGACCCCACCGGTGATAAGGATATGGACGAGGCGATCTATACGACCATTGTGTGCTCATCAAAAAGCTTATAAAGAGCAAATACAATTTCTGCTAGAACCCGCGAATAACATTAGACCAGCAGGTATTGAAAATGCCGACAAAGTGCTAGTCTGCTTTCTAAATGAAATTTGCTTCAGTCTGCTCCGTGGGTACTTCTCTGCGTCTAAGTACGAGAAAAACGTTAACACTCCGTGTAAAGTGCGAAACGAACCCTTCATGATGAAAGCTAAATTATATATCCTAATGTTAATAAAGAAGTAAATATCTGCAGTTGTCCGGGATGTAACAGTGTTGTTAGTAAGCCTATGCTGTCAGCCTCTATTGCGTCATGGCCCCTGCAGCATGAAACGGTATGCTGACCTGCAACACTGAACATTGAGAGGTGTTCGCCCAGTACGTGTGATGCTCGACGTTTCCGTGCTGCAGCCAGGCGATGACGGCGGCTTGGTCGGCAGCGAGCACTTGCAAGGTGAAGCCGCTTTGTCGTGAGGCGGCGAGCTGTCCCATTTTTTTCTCAGTGGCCTTGTCCTGGTGCCCACCCGTCAGTTATGATGGGTGGAGGTGGAGGGCGAGCTTGGTGGCCGCCGGGCCAGGGGGGGGGGGGGTGCACACGGCGTGCCGCGGTCGAGCGGCTGGCAGGTGGAGTCCTTCCTCCCCTCGATCTGGTGGATGTTGGGGTGTGCCTTCCTCTGATCACAGTACTGCTTGAAGCTGTCGGTGGAGTACTGCATGTACGGCATGATGATGAGGTCTGATTTTGCTTTTGTCTTCAGCAGGCCGCCAACAGCCTCGAGTTAAAGCGTGGCGGCGAGTGTCTTGTCAGGGACGTAGTCTTCGGTGGCGGCCGGCAGGTACGCCTTTGCTTGGGCGAGGAAGAAGGCCACCTGGGTGTTCCTCTCCGCCGTCGCTTGGGTGATGTCCCCCTTGATTGGCGTGGTGAGCTTCTCGTACTGCCTGGTGGCCTGGAGGGCGGAGTGCCACATGCACAGTCCGGTAAGGTGCGTCCCGAGGCACTTCTGCATGTTCTCGCGAGCTACCGTGGTGGCCGTGCCGCACCACGAACAGGCATGCCTATACTGTGAGCCGTAGTTGTGAGGGCCGTAGTGCCAAAGCTTGTCGTTTGGCCACTGCCGCAGTGGTTTAGGACACGTCCCCGAGTGGTCACCGCAGTGGTACTTAAGGGCCGCGGGGAGGTCCTTGGGTTCGAACAGGTAGGTGTGCCCGCATTTGGAGGTGCAGGTCACCTTGTTGTGGTCAGAGTAGAAACGCAAGAAGAAGTCTGTTGCGTGTTCTGCAAACATAACTCGTGCTAAACGTTGATAAAACGTTGATTCTTACATAAAAATCTGTCAAAATTCGAACTTTTAATGAAAACCGTTACCGAACAGCAGACGTTTCATGTCCCTGATTTTAGAGTAATAAGACACCGACAAATGGTTCGAGTATGTCAAATTTTGGGCCCGGAAGGCCCTGTTCCACTATACCCTCTCCTTAACTCGTCTCGGATGTCAGCGCCGCAGGCCTAGCTTTATGTGCGCCAGGCGCGTCGCAGCGTAACAGTGTTTTTTAAATATCGTGAAGCCTGTTAAGCGAGACGTGGTCTGGCATACTTACATATAGCTAGTGTACCGTGGATCAATGAAGATGGCAGGTACAAACAGATCGCATTTCAACAGTTTCTTCTCTCTATTTGTGTTCCCGACCTCCTTGTTCGTTCTATACTTGCCATGGCCAGCAGTTCTAATCTGACTGCCAATAATCAGATATATATGTAGACCACACTGTCCTCAAGCCTCGGAAAGAGATCCTGTAGTTACTATTTTTAATGGCATCTACAACTAGCTGTGCCATTGTGTTGCCACCCTTCTTGTGTGTTCTTTACTAGAGCCAACCGCTACCTAACTGACCTTGCTAGCAGTTCAGCCCTATAGCCGCAACTTTCTTGTCGCTATGACGAAAGGTTATTTAGCGCTTCGCAATAGGCCTACTCTGCCCTGAGGCACCACGGATAACCGGGCGGATTTAGGACCCTCTTTTTCTTTCTTGTCGTAGTTGGCTGCGAAGCCTGCTTCTTCAGTCACATAGAGAAGAGGTACGTACGTTTTTGTTAACATTTTATGAAGTAATGTGGGTGCACAGTGCGGCAGAATCGGAACAAGCAGGCCCGCCCTTCCGCCAAACGGAGTTGCCAGCTCCACTTCGCTGCGCCGGCAACTCCGTTCGGCAGGGGCCGGGCCTGCTTGGCCTGCCGGCGGCGATGGTCGGGCCGAAG
>NW_026267447.1:247767-248516 GCF_000697945.3 Frankliniella occidentalis
ATGCTTTTTTAAAAGCAGAAGGGCGGGCTAAAAACCATGGCGCTCCCAGCGGCGAGAGATCTAGAAAAAGAAGATTCCATGGCAATAAACCGAAGGATATTCCACGACCAAGTTCTGCCTGTTCTTCCCACTCTTCTGCTTCTTCCAGAAAGCTTTCCACTTCTTTTATCGATTCTTTCCCCCCTGAGAGTAAAGTCTCCTATGTGTTACTCAACTTTACCTTAGGTTTTGAAGAAATTGCTAATCATGTGAAGTGTCGCCAGTGTGGAAGTGATGTGACCTTCTGTGAAAGTGGTGTGAGGGGGCTGGGTTTTAGCATAGTAATTTCTTGTGATTGTGAAGTTAGCCCAGAAATTAAATCTTGCCCTCTCATTGGAACTAAAAAGAATGCATTCGAAGTGAACAGGCGTGCTGTGTTTGCTATGAGAAACATAGGACTTAGACTGACAGCACTAAAAACTTTCTGTGGTATTATTGACCTGAATCCGCCAGTGTGGCCAAGTGCTCATGATGTCATTGTGGATTCTATCTGTACCGCTGCTGTGTAAGTGGGGAACAGTTCTATAATGCTGGCCACTTCAGAAGAAATTACGGCAAGTGGAAATCCTGAAGAGTTAGCTGTGTCAGGGGATGGTTCGTGGAGGCGCCCAGGTTTCTCCTCACTCGACGGTGTCTCCACTATAGTTGGACAGAAAACTGGTAAGTGCTTGGATGTGGAGCCTAAGAGTTCTTACTGCAAAGAGTGTGAT
>NW_026267448.1:0-7787 GCF_000697945.3 Frankliniella occidentalis
AGAAATAATGAAGTTTTAAAACCTACACTTTAAATGTTAAGGGACAATTTTGTTTCTCAAAAGGCAACGTTTTCATGCGCATCTAGGAAGGATGCAATTTTGTTCCTAAATTTAGACAAATTGTGTAAAACTTTACACCGTTTTGTCCATCTTTAGGAAAACAAATTAACCGTTGCTATTTGAGGAAAAAGTTTTTGTCTTATCATTTAGAATGTATATTTCCGCAGAACGTTACCCTTTCTTGACGTCCTCGATGGCGTCCTCGGCCGTGTCGTAGTTGTTGGCCTCCATGGTGCGGTACATGTTGCTGAGCTCCACCTGCCGCTTGAAGTACATGTCCACGGCGCTGCCCTTGACGGTGGCGCACGTCAGGTTCTCCATGGTGTTGCGGAGGCGCGCGTCGTTGATGCCCGTCAGCTTGGTCTTGGGCCGCTCCAGCACGAGGAAGGCGGCCAAGTTGGCAGTGTACGAGGCGACGATGATCATGGCGAAGCCGGCCCACACCATGCCGAGCACGCGGGCCGAGAAGCTGCGCGGGGTTCCTACACAAGACAACGTGCACACAATAGAAACGAACCAAATGCGCGTTGAACAGAACTCACTGGTGAGCAGAAAAGGACATTTACAAGTCCAAAAAGTGAAAAAAAAAGAAAAAAAAACCTTTTTTGTTTGACGGTATTTCGGCGCAAAAACTATGTATTATATATAAAACTAGGCCAAAACCAAAAACGATTTTTTTTTTGGAGTGGGGACTTACGTTCTGTTTGTCAGATCAGCAGTGTACTGTTCGGAAACTGGTCTAGGATAGTTCATTGTGCTCACCCTCCCCGATGCCGCTGTTGAGCAGGACGCCCCAGGCGAACCAGATGGCGGAGCTGAGGTTGAGCGCGTCCTCCTCGGTGCCGTCCGTGTTGGCGAGCTTGAAGCGGCCGAAGGGCGAGAAGCGATCCAGCAGGTACAGCACGAGGGCGACGACGTGCACCGAGACCATCACCAGGATCCAGAGCGTGTTGGAGAAGGGCTGCAAGAACGACACGAGGGTGGACGAGCGCGAGGGCTTCTTCTCCAGGATGGTGATGCCCTGGTACTTGAACGGCTTGGAGAACTCGATGAACTCGGCGCGCTCCGGGTTGATGGTGAGCGGCGCCACGATCATGTCGGCGCGCTCGTTGACCAGCTCGCCGATCAGCCCCGTCCACTCCTTCTTGCCGCCCACCGTCGTGTTGCGGATCACGTAGTTGCCGAAGAGCCCGTCCGGCGAGAGCGCCAGGCTGTACGTGAAGTTGATGGTCTTGGCCAGCTCCTGCAGCAGGTCCATGCAGAAGCCGCGGCAGCAGTACATGACGGCGTCGGTCGCTGGACGAGGAAGAGCAAAATTAACTTTCCTATTTATTGAAATTATTATATTGAGCCAGGAGCTCCAGCACACGAGACTCACAGTCGTCTGAGCTGTTGAAGTGGGGGCACGGGATCTCGTCGTTGGTGCACTTCTCCTCCTTGGCCTCGCGCACGTACACGAACGGCTTCTCTGCGATGGTGAGCACCTTGAGGTGCGTGGGGATCATGAAGCCCTCGGGCTTGGTGCGCAGCCGCCCGGGCCACAGGATGTCCGTGTCGTTGAGCTCCAGGTGCATGCGGTTCTGTTCCTGTGGTGTGGTGGTGGCATTCGAGGGGAGGTTTGAGCTCGTGGTGGCAATGTTTGGGGTTTATTTTCTTTCTGAAATTATTGGCGTCGCTGAGACTTACCCGAGAGTAGACGAAGTGGCCGACGGCCTCCTGGATCTGGTTCTCCTTGACGTTGACGACGTCGTACTCGGCGTTGACGCGGTCGCCGTTCTCGTCGAAAGCAACCTTGCCCGTTTGCCCATCCAGTAGCTCTTGCTTCATGATGTACCTGCAACGACGAGGACGAGCATTATAATCTCCAAGTTTGCAGGCGGCGCGTTCCCAAACACGAGAAATGTCGACGTACTCGAAAAGCTGTTTGCCGGTGTCCCAGATTGTCCCCGAGGTCTCACAGTCGGACGGCGCCTCAGTGATGTTCTTCATGCTGGTGAGCTCGCGCAGAGCGGACGTCAACACGAAACTAGAAGGGAGGAGAGGAAAGAAAGAAATAGACGTGAATAAACAATGGCCGTCCAGGTGTATGTGTATTCCCCGAGGGGCGGGAAGGCAACAAGGCACGACACTTACATGCTGTCCTGGATGTGGGCCTCCTCTGCCGTGGCGTTGACAAGCTTGAGCCCCAAGGTGCCTTCGGGCACGTTGTTGGCCTCCAAGGCCTGTTCAGTCACAATCCACACGTAGCCCGTCTCCGTCATGTTGAGGTTGCCGGCGTCCCGAAAGATGACGCTGGCGTCTTTCCTCCTGCGACCGGAAGTTAAGAGGTGAGACAAGTGCGTGGAAGAGCCGCAGCCACAATGCGGAAGTGGGTTCAATTGAGCGTGTGTACTTACCCCGCGTACATGAGGTACACCCTGGCCTGGGCGTTTTTCATGTCGAGCAGCTGCTCCGTGAAGCTGTCTAGGCCAGGCTCGAACTCGATGACGGCCTCCACCAGCACCTTGATCTCCACGTCGTCCTGGAGGCTCTGGCTGGTGGTCTGGAACCGGCCCAGCAGCGCGCGCCCGTCCGTGTCCGACGAGTGGATGAAGATGACCTTCATGTAGTTGAAGTGCTTGAGCAGCTCCACCCAGACGTCGGCCTGGTGCGAGTAGGGCGGCACAGTGCGCAGGAATGAAACGTGGATGTTCTGTGGGGAAAAGAAATACAAATACTAAAACGTCTTCTGAGAGAAGATCAGGAACATGCAGTGGAAGACCTCCTGAAAGTCATGCGAGCAGGGGCGCACCTTGTCCGAAAACGCCGAGTCCCTGGAGGAGATACCGATGACGGGTATGTGGTAAAAGCCGCTCGTGTAGGAGACGGCCGCCGGGGACAGGTCGCCAATCAGCGGGTGCGACACGATCACTGCGTACACCTTGTGCGCGATCAGGTCCTTGCAGACGTTGAGCGCGGTCCGGATCGGGTTCGGGTCCATGATGATGAAGCAGGGAAGGTACGTCACCCCTTTCGGGACGTACTGGTCCATGAAGTTGATTTTCTGTGCGAAGCGAGTAGAGGCACCGTGAGATCAATAATAATGGTCCAAAACAGAATCATCAATGGGACAAAAACAAAAGTAACAAACGGGGCGCCGTAGCCACTCTGTACCTCTATAATTTCCCTGAAGTGGGTGGCGCTCTCGTTGTTGCTGAGGACGCCGCCGACGTTGTACGTGTTGGGGTTCTCCGCGAGGCACGCCAGCAGCAGGGCGGCCAGCAGCGCCGCTCTCAGCGCCCCCCTCGGGAGCCCCGCCCGGGGCCCCCACCGCGTGCCCAGCATCGCTCACTGCAACCACAACTTTGTCATACCGGCACCCCCCTCATGTGTCGCCAGTGATCACTATCTAGCTTACATTTCTTCGAGAGAACGGTCTTTTAAAAGTAGCGAAATAATTCGCTAGTCTTCGGATATACACCAAAACAAAAGATAGATCTCGGCAAGAAACAGAACGCGAAAAACCGTTCCTAAAGCTAAATTTTGGTTTCTGTTGCGATGTAAGTAGGGCGAGCTCCATGATGATCCTGCTGAGCAAGGTGGCCCACTACTGATCAGCTGATGGGGTGGCGAGGCGTGGCGGGCTGTTGTCGACCGCCCCCGCCAAGCCTGCGCCAGGACGGGCAGCGCGGGGCCAAACAGCCTAGTCGACGCACGCCGTCGTTCTCCACACCTACTCACCTCGCCTCCGACTGTCCTCGGCGCGCTGCGGGCGTGCGGGGCACTAGCGCCGCGACATGGGAGCCTACCACCACAGCCCTTCGCGCCCTGCCTCTGGCGCCTCCAGGGCGACTCGCCTCGCTCCGAGCCTCGCTCAGCACACTGAGAGGAGAACGGAGTGGACGGACACGCCCAGGCTGCCAGGGCTGTCTCCGGGCGGCGCGGTGCGCGGAGCGTCCAAGAGCACGGCCTCTCGCGGGGGGACGCGGCGAGGCGCTGCGGACGCAGCCCCGACCCCCCCGCGGATCGATGCGACCCGCGCCCCTCCGACCCGGCTCGGCTCTGCGCCCGGCGCGGCAGGGCTCCGCCCAGCTCCGCTCGGCTCCCAGCATCCCCCTTCGGTCCTACATCAGACATCCCCCGCCCCCTCTCGGTGCGCCCCCTTGCTCTGACGGGTGAAGGGCCACCAGGACATCGCATCGCACAGCCCCGACCCTCCGCTACCCCACGTCGTAAAGCGTTCACCCAAGTTTGATATCGCGAGCGGCCAAACCTCAGAGATTCACTAAACCGCAGAGATTAACTAGCAGAGAGATCTACTGAAAAGTGGTACGAATAAAACTGCGTTCAACAAATGTCACGCATAACATTAACTAGACCTAAGTGACAGCTCCGCACTAAAAAGAACGACCTGGTTTCATACATATCCTGCATCACAATAGTGTATTTCGACCAACGGAGGAAGAAGAAGAGCGGGTAGAACATGAAGGTTCCTGATTGGCCGAGCGCTTACCCCCACTACCGGCGTGACGTAGAGGCGGGAAGCTCTCGACCAATCGGTAACGTTTATGTTCTACCAGCTCTTCTTCTCCGTTAGTCGAAATACACTATAAATGTAACGAAAATCTCGACCGAAATGCGTTCAATTCCGTTTTGACGAAAGGGTGTGTGCGGTGGTGTGTGTGTGATTTTTGGAGGTCTCCGGAGCAACAACGCCACGTTTGTTTTCCGAGCGTCGCGTCGAGTCGGCGTCACCACGCCATGCTCGGGGCGGGGCGGCTACAGAGGGTAGAGCTGGCGGGAATACTCCCTCCCTCATGCACATCCGCAGCTACCCCTGGCGCCGTGAGGGTGAGGGGTATATACTGAGGAACGCACGTGTTGGTGGTCCAGGTCTAGGCCACTCGAAGAATTATACATTTCTTTCCCTTAATAATTACGATCACGGATACTAAGAACACTGTCGAATGTGCATCCGATATTTGCAGTCTTTAATTCTATTTGTTTTAAAGGAGCTTGCATGCGACTTGCATTTGAGTAGTCTAGCCCCAGGTCTAGCCGATGTTGAGAAAAATAGTAGATTATAAGAAATTACTTGACAAACTTTTCAGTTTAGAGTTAGAAAGTACGTCCGTTTTTCCATATTCATTCGGTAGATTTGATGAGCTTTGGCACCTACGAGACGCTGGGCTGGGTGGGCCACCCCGCAGTACACGCGTGCACAGTAGGCAGGCAAGATGTCGCCTATATCTAACTGCCGCTCGATGAGATGAGATTGCATACGCTCAACTTTGGCTGGTTCGTATAACTGCGAGTGACGGACGTACTTTCTGGACGATCCCTTATCAGTTTGTCGTATAGTATATAGTACAAATACAAAAACATTTTGTATGCAGTTAGCTATGTGCCACATTCCTCACCCGAGCGCCCTCCTCCGCGTCTCGGTCGCAGGCCGGATGGTGCCCCCGGCGGGCCGGTCCAGCGCGCTCAGCTCCACACCGCCGCCCTCTCTCTGTGAGCTTTGTTAGCTGTCCTGCTGTTTATTTCGGATGCCGCCTGACTGGACGTCAACATTGGCTGCGCCGTGAGAGCTGACGCTCTCCCTCTCCCTTATACTACATCGCTTCGGCCCCTCGAAAGTCCCCAGACCTTTATTGCTCTGCCCTGCCTGGCCTTTGCCCTCCCACGAGAGGACACACACGCCACAGCAAAAAATCATCTCTAGTGGGTTACAACGACTTGAGCCCACCTAAAGTTGAGCGTAAGGACATGAGCATGGATAGAAAAAGTTGTGACCCCCGCCCAGAGGATCGGACTCATGCCTGGTGCAAGCCGGGTTCATGTCTGGAACTTGAGCACAGATTGCAAAAAAACAATGAGCCCGGACACATTTTCAGCTCCTGAACGCATACTACCTGAACTGAAATAGGTCGGGCTCAAGTCCGGACTCACTGTTGACTTGAGCACGGATTGCACCAAACATGAGCCCGACCAGCTGGGCGGGTGTCACATAACTTTTGCAATCCGGGCTCAACTTCAGGCGGGCTCAAGTCGTTATAGCCCTCTAAATAGTGTTTCTATCCACGCCGGCGAAGCAGCGCTTCCGTTCGGCCGCGCCCAGACGGAGGCGGTGACCTTCCCTCCGGATCCCTCCTCTCCTGTTTCGCCCACACTGGCTATCATTAGTCCCGCGCTTAGGCCGGCCCCCCTGCTCATTGATAAGGAGCACCTCCGTCGGCCTCGCCGGCCGCCGCTAATTAGAGAATGACCATTTGTCAGGATCATCATCCTCGCCGACGCCTCGTCCGCGTGGCCCTGGGCTGGGCTGGGCAGCGGCCGCTGCAGAGTCGGCCCCCAAAGCCTCGCCCGCAAAGCACTACTGCCCTGCCCCACGTAATAATCAGCATAATTTCCACCTGCTGGTTCCAGACTAAGTAAAAGGGAAAAAAAGGAACCTGCTTTTCCCGCGCTGCTCGCCCTTACACCACCCCGACGATCTCTGGGGGCGCACGCGAAAAGTGAGATGGTGCAAGTGGAGTCTAAAAGGCGCGCCGCCGTGCAATTCTATACTCACCTCTTTATAGCGAGCCGTTTTTTTTCCTCCACAGCGGCCATATTTGGGCTTGAAACGGCCCATAAAGAGGCGTTTAGATGCCCCCTTGCCCTCCCTATCCCCTACGACGCCCCCCCCCCCACAAGCGCTTCCACACACAGCGCACGGCCAACTCAGCGATATTGGAAACTCTTCTCAACTCCCTGGCATTATTCCACCCCACACGTCTCCACCCCCCTACATGACATGCCCCCCCCCTCCTCTTTCCATTCAGGACGTTCTCTTTTCTTCCGTCCGGTCCTACACGTGCTCGCCCACGTGGTCACATCCCAGTGTGTTCCCAGTGTGTTTGCGGGCTGCAGAGAAAGAGAGAGCGAGAGACGGCGACTCATCTGACGGTCGACCAATCACGAGAGAAGAATAAGGGCGCCCGGATCTGGACAATTGACTGTAGAGCGCGACCCTTTTGGTCGTCACAAGCGGATTTTCCACGCGAAAGAGGGCAGAGAAAAACGCTGGCCCATTCGCATTGATGTGGGGGGGGGGGGGGCGGTAAAGAAGGGAAAAACGGAAGAAAAGTCGAACAGAAGTATAGAAAACATATCACATCTGTTCATTTCCACGCCAAAAAATTACAAAATAATAAACATATTTTGTTCGTAATTGCGATATCAACACATAACAGCTCGATAATTCTCTCGTGAAAAACAAAAACAATTAAATTAATCCGATCACAGGAATGGCACATTTACATGGTCAAAAAATTGCAATATTTACTCGTATAGAAAATAAAGTACACAGAATAACTTTTGTCTTGGGTAGACACTAACCAGAAAACATTTTTACATTAGTTAACAAAAGCGTTTTCTGGCTTCTTCTGCTAATTTGCTACGGGTTGGGCCACATTTGACACGATTCATTTTATATCTACTGCCTTACATGTCCGCTAGCTGTACACTCTAAACCTAGTAGACTTCAAGTCTTAAAACCAGGTAAAATCAGTTCTACTTCTTTTGCGATAACGCCTCTTTGCTACAATTGAGAAAAGGAATATCGATGCATTCAACACTGGTTTAAAAATAGGTGGAAATATCCATATTAAACATATTAATGCAATTGTAAAACTGCTTAAACGTCTTGACCCAGGCCTCAGTTTTATTGCAAGTTTCCCAGCGAGCAATGCCCAAGGAGGGCA
>NW_026267448.1:9322-14331 GCF_000697945.3 Frankliniella occidentalis
AAGTCCTCGCGCAGTTGCAGTCCTCGCGCAGTTGCAATCCTCGCGCAGTCACAGACCTCGCGCAGTTGCAAACCTCGCGCAGTTACCATCGTCTCCTGGGTTACATGCCACAGCGGCATCATTGCAATAGTGGTTTTAGCAGGTTCGTTGCGGCACATTTTAGGTGCCTATGATTTAACATGAGAGCGTGACCACACAGTGGTCACGCCGCAAGGAACGTGTTAAAGGACCACGTCAGTCTCAGACGAACTTCCGAAAAGCTGGAAATATACGACAGTGTTTAGGCAACCCACTGGACATCGCACTGTCCGTCAGATGGACCTAAAACCATCCGATGCAGCTTGAATAAGTTCAACCAGCACAAATTCCAAACTTTCTGTTCCCAGTAAGAATAATAGATATTCCGTTTCACGTATCTCGAAGTGTGCAAATGCTGCTAATGTGCAATATACAGACATTTGAATAAAGATTGCGCCATTTTTTAAAATGCCTTCCTCTTTGAGGAAGCACAACCACTGGGGACAACAGCAACAACAAATAGCGATTCATTTTTGTGCAATTGGTTTTCCAGGCACGGTCACATCACAGACAGGTTTGGTCCTCACACGACGGCCGGGATGGTGATGCTCTCGCACTGCCGGGACTCAACGTCACACTCGCTCTTCCCCTGCTTGCGGGCAAGGCGTCGAGCGGATGAACTGCAAAACATTAAAACAAAACCGTCACTAGGTGTTCTCCACGCCAAAACAGAAGAAAAAGTTTGCTAAAGAAGTTTAAAACACAAGTTTGCTGATTTGATGTTTCAGAGCAGAGTTTGTCTTATTGGAAAATGTTTTGTTTCAACAGGAAATGTTTTCTGGCCACTATGAGAAGCTTTACACAGAGTGGCTAAGAAGAGCACAAAAACCATCAAGAGGGGCAAACACTTATGGAGCAACATAGACATTTTCTCAAAAGCACACAAACAAAAACAGCAAAACTCGCCAAAACTTCTTTTAGCGAACACTCTTTTTTTTTCTATTAAGGGGGTAGAGCTGAGCAGCCATGCAGCGGGATGTTTAGAGCGGAAAACAATACTGCTGTTCCTAGTGCTTATGCACTTCCCGGACACAAGAACGTGTGCGACGACAGTTTTACGTGATGTCCTCTCTTTCCAAAGAACTAGGCACAAATAGTTACTATGCACACCGGCCTTGTCCGATAGTTTGACATGGGCGGTAGGGTGAGCAAGTTGTTGTGCACAAAGACGCATGCTCGAGTCTAAACTACCCCCGCGGTTAGGGTCACACCACGTTTTGCCATGGCGTGCAGAGCAACACTTATGCTGATCGGGTTCCGAGACCCGGGCAACAAAACTGACCTAGCAAGCAGAACATTAGTGTCTAAGCTGTACTCTGCACAACACAGCGCAAGTAGATCAATGTTGCAGCGATATTCTGTATTAAACAATCTGTTTCCAGGCAAGCGTAAGCGATATGGTGAAAGCCAAACGAGAAACGAATGGAAAAGAATAAAATAGAAGAAGAAGGAAGCTGTGCTAACCTAAGCCGACGTACCGACACGGTGGTGGCCGTGTACGAATTAGCTCGTCGTCTGTGAAAAGCGAAATCCATTCGCCTTCTCATTTGAGCGAGCACCTGCAACAAGATAAACGTGATTACATATACAATAGGCATTACTTGGCAACGGGCCAACGTTACATATATGTGGATCGCGCCCATACCTCGCCATTGCAGAAACAGAACAACAACGCGACCGCCAAGCCCTGGTAAAAGAGGACAACTATTAGAACTGATCGAATAAGAGAAGGCCACTCATGAGGCCATACACAATTTCACAAATGAGTCGGTTTTAATTGACAGTGTCACGTTCAGTCACCTTGTTACATTGTTACTTCTTTAGTAAGTTTGTAGACGAATGCCACCTTGCTGACTGCAAAAATTTTCAGCACCACTTACATTATGAAGGATGTGATACTGACCTGAAAGGAAGCGAAAATGGCCGAGATGATCTCGTAGAGCCGCTCCAAGTCGCTGCCCTTCTCGTCCGGTCTAAAGGGGATGACGAGGTACTGCAGGCCCAGCAGCGGCACCAGCAGCAGCGTGGCCCTGGTGGCCTGCAGCAGCGTGCGCGACGGCCGCTCAGCGTGCGACCCGACCTGCGGCCCGGCGCGGAGCTTGCCCCACAGCACGCGCACGATGTTGGTGAGGAAGAAGAAGTTGGTCACCATGAACACGCACACGGGCACCGTCATCACCATGTTGTACGGCGTCTCCTCCATCCAGCAGCTGAGAATCAGGGGAATAAGACAAAAATATGTAGATATTTGTGATTCATTCTAACGCTGGAAGCCCTGGAAAATTTCCGGAAAATTTTTCCGAAAACAATAAATGTATTGGACAATTTCCCAGATTCCGAGTAGATTTCCGTTTTCTCGATTTTTTTTGATTTTTTGGAAAATAATCCAAAAATTTTCTGGAAGTTTCCAACTCTAATTCTTTCAGAACCATCTGATATCAGATAATCAATATCGATTGATCTGTCAGCTCAATTGATTTCTACTTCAATTTTTGCTCTGACTGTAATTACCGCTGGGTGGCCTGCACGTCCATGCCGCGCAGCAGGGCGTACAACACGATGATGGGCAGCGGCATGCCCCAGCCCAGCATGTAGAGCCACTTGACGAGCCGCTCCTCGGCGCCGAACGCGTTCACCAGCACCGTGTGCAGGTACAGGCCCTCGCACAGCATCCAGCAGTAGTTGGTGAGCAGGAAATACTGCGTGACCACGTGCGCGACCTGGCACCACATCTGGAGAAGAAAAACAAAACGCATAATCTGACTGAGCCGCTTTACGCTAATGGCAATGAGGGCTTTAGAACCGAACCCCATTTCGTGCTTTTTACTCTCATCGAGCAGTTTGGCCTCGCGCGCCATAAGCCCTTTGCATACCGAATATCATCACTGAATTATCATCATTGTATGGTTCCTCTGAGTAGATGGAGGCAAAAAAACATAATAAACGGAGTACTGTCGTCGCCGGGACCGATTTGGGGCGAGCAAGCGACCCACTACCCATGTTTTATGTGCCACTGGCCGAGTGGCTGCCAAGATGTATTGCCTTTCAGGCGGGAGAGGGCGTCGGAGGGGGTGGGAGCACTGTACCAACGTCAGCCGGCGGCCAGGGTCGCTTTTTTTTGCACGAGAGCTACTAAAAACCATGCGAAGGGTGGTAATTTACTATAGAGATCGTTATCGCAACAGGCAGGCGCCTTCTCACCAAATTATTTTGCATGAGGTCCACATCGGGGATGATGATGGTGAAAAACATGAGCCACAGCGCGCTGTTGACCGCGAACGAGGCGAACAGGTTCATGTGTAACCATATCCTAGTACACCGCAGTGATCTGGCGAGAGAGATAGGGAAAGGTTGAAATTATATGTAATTTTAACCTGCGTCTGAACAGTGGGCAGTGCTCCAGTCGTCACGATAAAAAGTTTGAGTACTCACTTGAAATATGATAGAATACCTAAAGATAATAAAAGGGCGACTAAAGATATTAGATACCCGGTCTCGTTTATTTTTATAACAAGTGTCTTAAACTGTAAAAAAAAAAAATCAGTGAAATTACTTTTTGTCGGAAAAAGCACACAAAATTTTAATTGCAATCATAAGAGCTTTCGTAAAACTTACCTGATAATCGGAATAGTCTATGCAGGTTGTGTAATTTGACCACATCTGCCCCGTTTCCGGATGTCTAAACCAAGATCCGTTCTCTAGACAGTCTTTATGCGCGGACACTGCAACAAGCAAAACCAAACAAACCAATCCGTTAGTTATGGGGGAATGCCCTCGCAAAACCGTCGTCACCGTCGGTCGGTACGCGGTTGCCGCTGCTTCTCCTCATACCACCACCACCGCCGCCACCACCACATGATGTGAGTGAGGCTCATCATCAACCCTGGAGACACCAAACTTTCGACGACGTGACGTCACCGCACGACGACCCAGCCGCCGCCAACAACAACGCGGTGGGCGGCGGGCGGACAACACACCGACAGCAGGACCGCAAAAAGTTGGCGTTTGTCCGCGCACGGCACGGCTTGGCATGGTGGCAAGGCGAGGAAGGAGGGCGTGCCGACCAAACCCCCAACAGCAGAGCAAGCAGGCCGCCCTCCAGGACGACACAATACACATACATCGTCGCCATGCAAAAGAGTCGAGAGGCGAGAGGAATTTCATTTGACGCGCGGGGGCTGCCGGCGGGGGCCGCGGGGGCGCCCCTTCTGTAAGAGTTGCTAGGCCCCGCCCCGCCTCGCCCCTCCGGGGTGCTCCCCGCTACACTCCGCCGGGCCGCTGAACCCGGATAACATAACTCGCAGCCGATTGCTGCCGCGCCGGCACGACGTCCTTGTTACCCTACCCTACCCCGCCCCACCCCACCCCACCCCGCCGTAGTAATGAGAGCGAGAGAGACAAAGTGCGGCCCACAATGCGACTGGGTCATAGCAGTTTCTCATCCGGCACTCGATGTACGTTCAATTTCCCTCCCGCTGCGCGAGACGGTGGCGCGGCGTGGCGTGGCGCGGCGCGGCGTGGCCGGAGGGGCGCGCGCGCGGCGACTGCTTTATGGGGGGCGTTGCCTTTCGCCTTGGCTTTTCGCCGTCGTCGCCGAGCGAGCGAGTGAGAGAGAAAGAGAGAGATGGGGGTTGCCGCGCCACGACCTCCCCCACGAGGGGGCTTCTTCACGTTCTTCACCAGCGAGTTGCGGCCGCCCGCGGTGTGGTGTTGAAGTGTGGCGCCGCCAAGCAGCCGTCCGTCTCACTCGTGTTGAAGTGGTCGCCAACCACACACGCTCACAGTACGCGCGACCCCCTCCTCCCCCCCCCCTCCGGCACCCGGCGGCGGCGTGAATTGAACATTTTGTCCCTTCATCACATAAATTGTTCAGAAGGTGATTTATAAAAGGGGAATTAAAAACAGAGGGTGGCCGTTTTGCGCTGTATTCG
>NW_026267448.1:14807-16287 GCF_000697945.3 Frankliniella occidentalis
CGCGCGACCTTGCGCCAGACAATGCCCCCCCGCGGCCTGCCAAGCCCTGCTCCCCTCGGCCCGTCGAGCTGCTGAAGAATTGGCTCTCGCACACCCCGTGATGACTTCCCCCCCCCCTCCCCTCTCCCCGTCCAGCACTGACTGTGCTTTGGCACTTGGCCTGAGGCGTGAGTGCGGGGCGCGGCGGGCCTGGCCTTGAGTCATGGCAGACGTTGTTGATTTTATGGGGCCAATAAGGGCCCCCGCCCCGCCCCGCGCCGCCCCACCACGCCCCGCCCCGCCCCGTCTACGCGGTACAGTCGAGGCCGGAAGCGCGGCGGTCTCCGAGACCGCAAGTCCTTTGATTAGAGGGCTCCCCGCGCTCCTCGCGGAAGCTAAAGCGCCGCGGCATCCACCAAAGCCTCCTGGCGGCATCCTAGAACACTTGTGAGCTGCTGAGGAGGGCACTTCGTCAGAAACTTCAGAGAACTCTCGGGAAAACTGCAGGAAACGTCTCATAAACATCCATGGAAAACGGTCTAAAATATTGTGCTGCAGTACACCAACTGCAAGATAGGTCTGTGCAGATGAGGTGTATGATTGTTCTACATTGTGACTCAGTGCTAGAAACCACTGTACTTTGTACCTCAAAATTGTGTACTTTGCCCAGTACAAATTCGTGCGAAAAAGGAGGACTCGGCCAGTGCCTTAAGTGCCTTTTTTTGGCAGTGAACAACACTGAGACACTGAACTTTTGTTCATTTCATTTGACCGCGCAAATACAGAACTACGTGAGAAAGCTCAGAATACTCACACAGGGGGTCGAAGCCGAACACAAACTTGGGGCAGGGCTGGTAGGCAGAGGTGCCAGCCAGCGTATCCGGCCAGCACATCCATCCGTCCCATACGCTGGGGCACATGTCTGCAACACAAGAAAAACAAGACTGAGTCTCAAGCCGTCTGCCCACGCGAACACGAAAGGTGCGACCTTGCAAGGGTTTGCAATGGTTACTGCTGTGTGTAGTTCTGTAGTTCAAGCAGGAATAAAACCATTCCGCTAAAAGCTAAAAAGAAAAAAAAGTGGGGAACACAGAAAACGGAAATCACCAGATGACTTTTCTTTACTTGTTCCCCGCATTCAGCTTCATTTCAGCTTGATGGAAATTAGCTATGTGTTTGTTTATACGGCCATTTGAAATTATCGTATACCCAACAATAACAAAAGCAAGGAGTGGGACATCCGTCACCTTCTGTCCCTGACCCGAACAGAGTTAAGTGCGGGGTAAATTTACTGTTCCTCTCGAGCCGATCATCATCGGCGCTGACGATCACCGTCGCCATCCCCTCGACATAGCGGCCGCAAGGGGGTTATGACTCCCCGCGGGTACCTTATATACGCACCCCTTTAGGACCGCCCGGCCCGGCCGGGGGACGCCTCGACACGCCCATTCGCCCGGTCCATCAGCTTTATTAAAAACACGCGTTTTACGAGCCCCCTCCC
>NW_026267448.1:23917-25319 GCF_000697945.3 Frankliniella occidentalis
CCACCTGAGCGTCCACCAGAGCGCGGGACCGGCAACCATACCGCGCGCTGCGCTCTGGTCGTCGCGCGCCGAGGTCGAGAGGCACCCGTGAAAGCCCGGAAAGCCCGAGGCCGAGGCCGGCGCCGGCCACTACCGCCATCGCCGTGGTCGTGACCAGATCAGGTCAGACGGGACGGACCACAGGCCAAAGCCGCAAAGAGCGCGAGCGCAGCGCAGACGACAGCAGTCCAGTCGCTGCCCATCTCTGTCACACCCGACGAGTCCCAGCCCAGCTGCACAAACACAGGTACGTAAATCTGACGGCAAAAACGGTTGAGCCGGGTGTTAACTCCGCGGTCTGTAGTTTACCTTCCTGCACAGTGAGCGTTCAATAAGGTATAAGGAATTGTTCAACAGAGGAGTTGAACAGTTGCAAGCGGCTGCAAAAACAAGTGTTGCGTGTGCAACGTTTCTTGACGAACACGTTTCCTGATGCATTCTCGCTGCGACGCTTCTATCCTTTTACAGGGAGGCGAGTGATTCGCATCAAGAAAAGTGTTCTCCCGAGAACACGTCAAACGTTGCGCACGCAACACTTGTTTTTCCAGTGAGTGAACACCTACCGCGTTGAAGTCATGCGAGTGGACAACTACGGAGTTGCACAATTGCAAGTACTCAACGTGTAGTTGCATGCTTACAAGTGTTCAGTTGTTGCACACTTTGTTTATCAGTGTAAGCAACGCGTCGCGCATATGGGAGTTACATCATGACTTTAAAATGCTTGTGCCAAGGCATGTCAGCGTTTGTTACTTGCCTGAAAAAGTTGTCGGTGTGCGTCTGCACCGGGCGTTCTTGTTTCTTTTGCAACGCTAGTGTAGTATGCGTGTATGCGTACTCCCTACCCTCGCAAGGCGAGATGGACAACCCTCCGACACGAGTAGCAACGAAGAAGAAACAGCTGGTTGTAGTTGTAGTTTTTAGTGATAAACTATACTAAGTCCCTCTACGGCACACAGTGCGGATGTGCACGATCCCTCAAGAGATGATTCCCCACACGTTACCGGGTAGCTAATTTTGAGCTTTATTTTCCCTTAGAATAATGGAGCAGCTGCCGAACGACGTGCTGCTCTTGGTGATGGAGCACTTGCGGGTGGAGGACCTCTTCGCGTGCCGCCTCGTGTGCAAGAGGCTCGGGGCGCTGGCCCTGCACCCCGCCGTGTGGCGGCGCCAGAGCTGCGACGGCCTGGCCTCCGCGGGCGGCGCCAAGGCCGTGTGCCGAGTGCTGCGCATGGCGCCGCGCCTGAACAAGCTCAAGCTCAAGCTCGACGGCACGAGCCACCACCTCCCCTACGAGAGGACGACGTGCGCCGTGAGGGAGCTGGAGCTCTCCATAAACGAGACCAGCGCCGTGCTCGCCGCCCTC
>NW_026267448.1:25369-25658 GCF_000697945.3 Frankliniella occidentalis
CACACACACACACGCCTGTATTATTATCCTCTGCCCATCGCGCGCGCGTTCGCACAAAAAGCAGGAATTAAACAGCGGCAGTGGCAGTCGTTGGATCACAAATGACCACCCTATTAGAACTCAGCATAATTAAGTGGCCATTTACTAGATAAATTGTACAAACATGTTTTTTCTCCCTTTGTTTCGCAAACTTTTAGTCGCAAAAGCGCAAAGTTTGCCGTACATTTATAAGTTGTGGTTAGGTTATATAGGTCGCAATCGTATATTTGCCGTTACACGTCAACTTTCA
>NW_026267448.1:26938-28730 GCF_000697945.3 Frankliniella occidentalis
TCTTACCTGAGCGTCCACCAGAGCGCGGGACCGGCACTGGCAACCATACCGCTCTGGGCGTCGCGCAGGCGAGAGGCACCCGTGAAAGCCCGGAAAGCCCAAGGCCGAGGCCCGAGGCCGGCGCCGGCCACTACCGCCATCGCCGTGGTCGTGACCAGATCAGGTAAGACGGGACGGACAGTCTGGTTTGCAGTGACCACCCCAAACCACAGGCCACAGCCGCAACGAGCGCGAGCGCAGCGCAGACGACATCAGTCCAGTCGCTGCCCATCTCTGTCACACCCGACGAGTCCCAGCCCAGCTGCACAAACACAGGTACGTAAATCTGACGGTAAAGACGGTTGAGCCCCGCGGGTCTCAACTCCGCGATCTGCAGTTTCCTTTCCTGCACAGTGAGCGTTCAATATAAGGAATTGTTCAACAGAGGAGTTGCACAATTGCAAGCCACTAGAAAAACAAAGGTTGTGTACGCAACGTTTCTTGACGAACACGTTTCCTGATGCATTCTCGACGCTCCTACGCTCCTATCCATTTGCATGGAGTGGAGTGATTCGCATCAAGAAAAGTGTTCTCCCGAAAACACGTCAAGAAACGTTGCGTACGCAACAATTGTGTTTCCAGTCCAGTGAGTGAACACCTACCGCGTTGAAGTCATGCAAGTGGACAACTACGGAGTTGCACAATTGCAAGTATTTAACCTGCAGTTGCACGCTTACAAGTGTTCAGTTTTTTCACACTTGGTTTGTCATTTTAAGCAACGCGTCGCGCCTATGGGAGTTACATCGTGACTTTAAAATGCGTGTGTCAAGGCATGTCAGCGTTTGTAACTTGCTTTAAAAAGTTGTCGGTGTGCGTGTGCACCGGGCGTTTTTGTTTCTTTTGCAACGCTAGTGTAGTATGCGTGTATGTGTACTCCCTACCCTCGCAAGGCGCGATGGACAACCCTCCGACACGAGTAGCAACGAAAAAGGAACATTCGGTAGTAGTTGCAGTTTTCAGTTTTTCGTGTTTAACAATACTAAATCCCTCTAGGGCACACAGTGCGGATGTGCACGATCCCTCAAGAGATGATTCCTCACACGTTGCCGGGTGGCTAATTTTGAGCTTTATTTTCCCTCAGAATAATGGAGCAGCTGCCGAACGACGTGCTGCTCATGGTGATGGAGCACTTGCGGGTAGAGGACCTCTTCGCGTGCCGCCTCGTGTGCAAGAGGCTCGGGACGCTGGCCCTGCACCCCGGCGTGTGGCGGCGCCAGAGCTGCGACGGCACGACTTGCGCGGGCGGCGGCAAGGCCGTGTGCCGAGTGCTGCGCATGGCGCCGCGCCTGAACAAGCTCAAGCTCAAGCTCGACGGCACGAGCCACCACCTCCCATACGAGAGGACGACGTGCGCCGTGAGGGAGCTGGAGCTCTCCATAAACGAGACCAGCGCCGTGCTCGCCGCCCTCGTGGTCCGCAACCAGGAGGCGCTCGGGCGGCTGACACGCGTCGCGTTGACCCTGCACGGAACTGTCAAAGCCTACGCCGGCACGCTTTATGTGACGGTGGCGTCGTCGCCCATCCTGAAGAAGCTTGAAGTTGTTGAATTCCCGCCCGGACTCCCCTTTGCGGACGGCCTGTCCTGCGCGGTGCGCGCGCCGTCCCTGGAGTACTTCCGGTGCAATATTCAGTCGGGGTCAGAGGACTTCGTCAACTTCGTGCTGGCCGGGCACGCCTCGACCCTGAGGGTCGTCGACCTCGGGAAGGAGGAATGTGTGACCGCGCGGTCGAGCTCGACGGCGTCCTTGCTCGC
>NW_026267448.1:33672-37002 GCF_000697945.3 Frankliniella occidentalis
CGTTTCCGGTCTGCTGGAAGACGAACAAGAGCAGGAGGATAGGAAGACTAAAGAAGAAATAAAAAAATAATACAAAAAACAACAACAAGAACAGAGCGGAATAAGCGTTTTCATCCTCGGCGAGGCAGTCGTAAAGATGAACCGTAACAAGCGGTAGTCCAGTCACGCGCGATTTACACAGACACCGCCACTAACTCATGTCTGAGAGGGGCGCGGCGTGGCGCGGCGTGGCGCGTCAGTACAGGCGCGGACCGGCGAATTTTTCATGGGCTGGCGCTTCCAGCTGCGGGAGGCCCCCGCCATAAACCATGAAGCCGGCGCGGCCGAGCGGGGGGCCGGCGCCGCCGGGCTGGGGGAGCCCGAGCTGGGGGTTGGGAGGTGTAGGAGGGGAAGAGGGTGGGGAAAGGAAGGAGGAGACGGGGGGCCGGCACCTGCCTGCAGTGCACCTCCCGGGGACGCGGCGGCGGCGGCGGCGTGGAAGGAGCAGCCGACGCGACCGGAGCCACAAACAGATCGACTAGCCGAGCCTGCCCCTGCCCGGTCGATTAGACTAATGGAGTGGCGGGGACACGCTCCCCCACCCCCGGCTCTCTCTCTCTCTCTCTCTCTCTCTCTCTCTCTCTCCCTCTTACTTACTCTCTCGCTCCATCTCTCTGTACATTCGTCTGTTTCTCTCTCTCACGATTAGTCGTCCTTTCACCTTTCACCTCCTCTGCTCCGCATCCATCCAGACCCTTATTTGCGTATAACGCGTTTCGCTTCTAACTTTAACGCGCACGACCTCGTTTATGCCGTTCTCTGTGAGAGGGGGATAAGGATACGCAAATTTTGTTCGAAAAACCGGGCGGCAAACTTTTGGCCGGGCTTGGCTACGCACCTGGTCAGACGCGAAGCGCCTCATGTTTCCTCCACTCCGGCGATGAGTCTGCTGCTCGCGCCATGAATTTTGCTTACCAACTATAATTGGATTTTGCACTTTCCAAAGTAGTTTAGGGCCCTCGCCTTCATTCACGATTCAAATCACGAGATAATCGGAGACAGAGCGAAGTAGGACCGACGGCGGGAAGGAAGGGGGAGGAGGAGAGAGGGCGGGGGGAGGTAAAAGTAAGAAGGAATATTAAAAGGCGCTGTACAGCCGCACCTCCGGCCTGCATAAAGAGAAGGGAACGTTTCGAAATAATGTCAGGCAGAACGGCTGGAGAACATCTGGAGCGGCGCAAGTAGCCTTCTACAAAGTCGAGCGAATTGCTAGCAATGCGTTCATTAATATTGAGATTGAGATAGTCCAGCAGGATCGACTTTATTCAAATACCACGCCTTGATGGGAGCGTGCGTTTCGTCTACCTCACTCATTTTGTGAA
Organism: Frankliniella occidentalis; assembly: GCF_000697945.3. Lineage (NCBI taxonomy): Eukaryota > Metazoa > Arthropoda > Insecta > Thysanoptera > Thripidae > Frankliniella > Frankliniella occidentalis. The sequence goes on from NW_026267448.1 coordinate 35,034, forward strand.
CAAAACAGATGCGCTTCGATTTTCAAACGAGCAGGGATGGGAGCAATCAGACCCACGCAACTTAAGTTTGACAAAAATAGAAAACAAAACCCTCCACCCACCCTCACCAAATCAAATCGCTTGCTGTATATACTGGCGGCAGAATGCGCTCTGTTTTGGCGCACAAGGGCGCAGGAGACGGGGAAGGAGGGGAGGGGTCTGTTTACCGGGGGCCTAACTCATTTATGCTGAAACACGAGTTTTCCGTTTGGTGCGTGTAAGGCGCCTCCATACAAACTAGAACACGGCGCACCTGCTGCACACTGTTGTTGGGGCGCCGACAGCCTATCTTTCATCCATCGGCGTTCCACCTACCTGCCCACACTCCCATTAGGCGCTACTCTTAACAATCAATTTTGTAGAAATATGTCACTTAAATTGAATCCCTTTTCTTTAGATTCACTGCGAAAATATTTGCAGTATTTGAGGGAATTCCTCAGCTATACGAACGCTTTAAAGATGTGCCGTGCGCGTCAGGGCCACGACACAACAGTAAGTATGCCGGGTTGCTTACTCGCTCTCGCTACTCGCATGCTACCTCGCCCTCGCCCGCTCGACAAACGTTGGTGTTGGTGCCCTGCCTGGGCTTCCCGGCCAGTGCGCGGGACCGGCAGCCACCGTGCGCTGCGCTTCGGTGGTTGGGTCGCGCAAGTAAGAGGTGCCACCCACCGGGAAGCCCAGGCAGGGCACCTCCACCGTGGCCGTGACCAGACCAGACCACCGGGTCAGACCAGCCTGCTGTGCAGTAGTAGTGACCACCCCGAATCGCAGGCCGCATACCAAGCGCAGACATCAGTCCAGTCGTGGTCCATCTCTGTCACAGCCCAGCTGCAAAACACAGGTAAGGCTAGCCGACAGTGAAAATGCGATCTACCCCAAAGGTGTTTATGTTTAAACACTTGTGTGCAATTTCCTGGAGGTTAAGTAGCGCGCCGCGCCTCTTTGACATGCACGATATAATTCTGTAATATCCCATTTACAAAACGAGTCATACAAGTACAACCTCCCGCTCGTTGTTCCATATTCCAAGTTGGTACCGCACGGTTGTAAAATTTGCAATTTTGAAAAATTTTCCTGTAACTGGTACGACAATTTTTAATAGTGCTCTGACACGAGGAGCAACGAAAAAGAAACATCCGTGGTGGTTGCACTTTTTCGTAATAAACTAAATCCCTCTAGCGGACGTCGTATGTGCAGGATCCCTTAAAGAGCACACGTTACCGAGGAGTTAATTTTAAGCTTTATTTTCCCTCAGAATGGTGGAGCAGCTGTCGAACGACGTGCTGCTCATGGTGATGGAGCACTTGCGGGTAGAGGACCTCTTCGCCTGCCGCCTCGTGTGCAAGAGGCTCGGGGCGCTGGCCCTGCACCCCGGCGTGTGGCGGCGCCAGAGCTGCGACGGCCTGGCCTCCGCGGGCGGCGGCAAGGCGGTGTGCCGAGTGCTGCGCGTGGCGCCGCGCCTGCACAAGCTGATCCTCTGGCCCGAGGCGACGTCACCCCACCTCTCGTACCAGAGGACGACGTGCGCCGTGAGGGAGCTGGAGCTCTTCGTCGGCGCGAACACTGCCGTGCTCGGCGCCCTCGTGGTCCGCAACCAGGAGGCGCTTGGGCGGCTGAGACGCGTCGCGCTGTACCTGCACGGCCTCGTCCGGGCCGACGCCGGCGCGCTGTTCGGGATGTTGGCGTCGTCGCCCATCCTGAAGAAGCTTGAAATTAAAGATTTATTGGGCGGGCAGGTCCACTTTGCAGACGCCCCGTCCTGCGCAGTGGGCGCATCGTCCCTGGAGTATTTCCAGTGCGTTATTCGGTCAGGGTCAGAGGATTTCGTCAACTTCGTGCTGGCCGGGCACGCCTCGACCCTGAAGGTCGTCGACCTCGGGAAGAAGGGATACGTGACGGCGCGGTCGAGCTCGACGGCGTCCCTGCTCGC
>NW_026267448.1:38046-38747 GCF_000697945.3 Frankliniella occidentalis
TTTAATAAAAGGGTCCAAAAAGAATGTTTGAATATTGGTAACAACAAAACTAATATGATGATTTTTAATGTGTGGTTGGATGAAAACGTGTTCCTCTGACCAAGAAGAGTTAGTGCCATGCACAATAAATGTAAATGGGTTGCAAGTATGTGTTAGTACTGGATTAAAAGCCTTAAGGGCCATTATTATCCCAAATGAGAATTTTTTTACTGGAGCCTCAATACCAACAATTCGCTCACTTACACCCCCCCCCCACACACCACACACACACGCGCACCTCGCCGCTCGCTCGACCAACGTTGGTTGGTCGTCTGCCTGGGCTTCCCCGGGTGCCTTCCACCTGAGCGTCCACCAGAGCGCGGGACCGGCACTAGCGGCGCAAGTAGCCTTCTACAAAGTCGAGCGAATTGCTAGCAATGCGTTCATTAATATTGAGATTGAGATAGTCCAGCAGGATCGACTTTATTTAAATACCACGCCGTGATGGGAGCGTGCGTTTCGTCTATCCTACCGCAGTCATTTTGTGAACAAAACTGATGCGCTTCGATTTTCAAACGAGCAGGGAGGGGAGCAATCGAGCAATCAGACCCACGCAACTTAAGTTTGACAAAAATAGAAAACAAAACTCTCACCCACCCTCACCAAATCAAATCGCTTGCTGTATATACTGGCGGCAGAATGCGCTCTGTTTTGGCGCACAA
>NW_026267448.1:45278-51068 GCF_000697945.3 Frankliniella occidentalis
AGAGAGATAGAATATTCTCCCGCGTCCTCGCTTCCGCCATCCGCTGTTCCACACCACCGTCAAAAATATAAATGTGACGCCATTTCGCTCCCCTCCTCGACAATAAGAGCATCGCCGCTGCGGCACCTCGCATTTTCTTACCCCCCCACCCCCTCCCAAAGCTTCTTTTCGCGAGAATAGAAGTCGTGATGATGGACACGGCGCAAGTCCGCCACTACGACACGGGGAGGGCGGAAGGGAAGGGAGGGACAGAGCGAGCGAGCGAACGAGACAGAGAGCGAGAGGAAGAAGAGGAGGAGGAGAAGGCGGAGGAGGAGAAAGGGATGACACCGTTTACCACTATCAGGCGATGAAGGGGTGCAGTAGTGGCATTAGGTTAGGTTGTCCCAGGGCTCGGAGGGGGCGGGGGCACTGCGGATATTAACTAGCAAAACACTGCAAAAAAGAACCAAAACCAAAACAAACTGAAACCAGACGAACACCCGAACTAAGTGTTTCTGCACTAATTTTTGTTTCATGTCTCCGGTTAAATGTGGAACAAGTACTATAGCTAGAAAACATGGGGTAGAGGAAGAGAAAGAGAGAGAGAGAGAGGCCAGAACGAAGCTGGCGCACCAACCAACCAGGCGGAGCGGAGGTTTAGGGGCGATATCCCTCCACTGTGTGAGAAAACAGAGGGATTTGACAGCACCCCCACTCCCTGATGGAATGTGATAGCGCGGGGGAGGGAGAGGGAAGGAGAGGGGGGGGGGGCACCATGCGGCGCGTTCAGACTCATGTTGACAGAGCAAACACGTGCCCGTCTTTGGACAGCTCCCCTTCACTCACTTTCTCTCTCGCTCGCTCCCCCCCCTACTCTCTCTCGCTCTTCTGCTTCTATATATCTCGCTCGCTTTCTCCCCAGCTACCGCCGCCGCCACGGCGCAGCAGGCAGGTATGGCAAACCCCCAACGTGGAGGGGGATAAGATGAGATGAGTATGAGCGTGTGTGTGAGAGAGAGAGGTGAGAGAGAGGTGAGAGAGAGAGAGAGAGAGAGAGAGAGAGAGAGAGACAGAGAGAGACAGAGAGAGACAGAGATAGTAAAGGACAGACAGAGCGAGAGAAGAGTGTGTCCCTTTGTTTGATCCGCGTAGGGAGGCTAAATAAATATGAATATGAGGAAAGACAAAAAGTAAAATGAAAGGAAACTCCTCGTGGCCAACTACAGCGTAGTAGATCCCATCATCACAATAAGCTCTAGACAGAGCGGTAAAACCCAGGCTGAAATTCTATCTGCCCGGATAGTTGTTTTTTAAATAATAAATTATAAAAAAACTTAATTAGAATTTAGGCGTGTGCGCACACATTGACCCGCACAGATTGCAGCAGCACATAGATAGCTCAGCGCTCCGCACGCAGCGGCGCTGCTCCCGAAAATGAAATCGTCTCCGCTTTGGCGTTTGCTCGGCAGAAATGCACCCGCAGGAGGGGCGGGGCGGTGGTATTTACGGCGCGATCGTGACGCTCTCGCAGACCGCCGCCTCGTCCTGGAGCGGGGCGTGGCGGGGTGGGGCGGGGCGGGGGGTAGGGTAGGCTGCTCGGTACGCCCGCGGCCCGGGCGCTGCGCTGCAGCGTACTTCCCCTGGACCATTATTATTCCGCCATTAAATACTGGGTGCTAAACCATACTGCGGGCCCAGACCGGCCCGCCGGCCCGCTGCAGCAGTGGATCAAAAAGAACAGAGAGCTGGACGGCGCATAAACACTGTGCCCCAGCCGGGACCAGCAGAGGAGGTGGGTGTTGGAGGGGGTGGGCGAGGGGAGGATGGGAGTATGGGGACAGGGAGGTGGGAATTGCATCGAGCGCAGAGCAGAACTCGGCGATGAAACTTGCAAGAAGTAGTTGTTGCAGCCCGCCCCCGCTGGCCTGGCCCCGCCCCGAGTCGGGACGATTCATTCTTTGGCGAGGCACGGCGTCGTGGCGTGGCCGGCGCACGATATTGTGCACCACCGCCACCGCCGCCGCCACCAGCTGCTCAGCCGCTACAAACGACCCCAAAACTTGGCGCGCCGCGGCGAATATGAGAATTAAGCGGATGTAAGGCACGCTGGTGCCGGTCGTGATGGCGGCGACAACGCGCAGCGCCGCCAGCCAGCGAGCGCCTCACGGCGAGCGGCTAGGCAGCCCGGCCGGCACGGGAGCGCGCGGCGGCCGGGCGTAGCCTAACTGCCGGGCGCTACGGGTGGCGCGGCGGGTCCCCCATCCCCCCACACCGCTATAATATCATCGACCATATTGCATACAGAGCGCGCTGCTCTCGCACTCAGCAGAGCCTGCTTGCAGTGGATTTTCAACAACAACGCACACCATATACCCGCGCGGCGAAATTTTACGGTCCTCTCAGCTCGTCATTTTATTAGCCCCTAGCTGGCCTAGCTGCGCTTGCTCGTGTGAGTGTGTGTGAATTTGTGTGTGTGTGTGTGTGTGTGTGTGTGTGTGTGTGTGTGTGAACGAGTGCATGTGTGTGTGCGCGCGAGTGGCCGTGGCCGAGGCCTTCCCCCCCACAGCCTTCTCGGCGTGTTTTATAGGCGAGAATAAAGGCGCCCCTGGAGTGGCTCTGAAGTGGCTCCGGAGCGGGACAGCAGAGCGACGGGCGACGAGCTACTTCCGAATCATCATTTTCATTATCACTGTCCGGTCTAGAAGCGGGGAGGAGAGAAGAAGAAAGCGACGAAACAATAAGGAATTCTGTGACTCACCTGCGTCCTCCGTCTGGCCGACCCTGGTCTGGTTCATCATGTTCAGGCACTCCCTTTGGTACTCGATGACGGTGGACTTCCACTGAGAACAAAAAAGAAACGATAGCTATGATAAGATTTAGTTCTTCAACATGTAGAAGAACTCTTTTTCAAACAGAACCGAAAAATATTCGTTTGTTGTTGCAAGTTACTAGTAAGTCTTTCTCTATGCAGAACGTGGCCCAGTTGGGTAACTGGAATCCGAGACTGCATAATAAGGGAGATGTTTTGGTCGGAATGCGACGTAAACTACTGTTCTCAATTTTAAAGAGATTTAAAGCCGAAATAAGGGGTTTTGAGAGTAATTTTCCGCTTCGTTTGGCGCGCGATCGGCAGCAGCAGCGGGACGGACAGCATGCCAATAATTATTGGAAACAACAACCCGTGACCGGCCTGGGCCGCCGGGGCGGGGCGAACCCGGGGTCTGCGGACATCACATAAATCACAAGTTTGTAGCGCAATCAGCAAGCCGGGCGGGGCACGCGCATCGTACGGGCTTGCACCCTCCACCCTCCACTCCCTCCCTCACCCTGCTCCCAACCCCTTCACCCCCTCCCCTTCCCTTCCCCATTTACCGCATCACTGCGCCCACTCGCCCAGTCGGGCAGAGCTCGCCCGGCCCGGCCCGGAGCAGCTCGCCGTGCCGCCCACGTCGTAAAAGTAACTTTGTTGCCCTGCGCTGGTCAGCGAGTACTCGCACACGTCAGGTGCCCCTCCTTCCCTCCCTCCCTCCCACCATCCTCCTCTCTCTCCACCCGCCCTTTCTCCTTTTTCTGACCTCCTCTTTTGCCCTCGCGGTTTGATATAGTGGGGACCGTGCACCGCGCGCCCTGCACATGTGCGGCGTGTGGCATGCCAGTAGCAAAGGAGAGGCAGCAGCAGGGCTGAAAAAATTATCAGAACACCAAAACAAATAATGATAAGTAAAAAAAATGACAACACAAGAAACAAAAGTTTTTTCTTCAAAATTGTAGACCTGGTAAACTGTGTTTACGTAGCGTGTCAAGAACAGGGTACAAAGTGCAACTATGGCGAGCCTCCCTGCTCATGAACAGGGGTAAGAGAGGGGGGGGGGGGGGCGCCATATTCAAATGAGCCGGACTCTTCTCTCCCCTCCCCCCTTCTCTTTGTCTCTCTCTCTCTCTCTTACTATCCTCCCAGGGCGCCTAGCTTCCTCGAGCAGATCCTATCGCAGATGAGAGAACTACCCAACAGAATTAACTGCGGTCAGGCCGGGCCGGTGTGGGTGCAGCGCGTTTCGTGCGCGCACCACGGTGCACTGCACCATCACCCTCCCTAAAGCTCCCCCCTTCCGCATTTCCCCCCCTTCCCCACCTGCGATTCTCATTAGCCACAGTGCCCCCGTTTGTTTTAACGTCTTTCTCCACCCCCTGCCCCTGCCACGTCTTTTTCGCTGGTTAAGTCGTCTCCTTCTGCGCGCCATTTGTCGCTTGCCCCCCCCCCCCCTCTTTCACCACCTCCTCCGCCTGTAAAGATGTCTTAGGGGCGGATCAAGCTTTTGGAGGGAAACATTATTGTTTCTCGACCACAATTCCTCACCCCATCGCAGCCCGCAGTACCCGTTACTCTTGTTGCAAATGGGGCCATTCCAGTCCAGCGGCAAACAGCTTGCATCCGTAAATCTCTTTGCTGCGAGCATATCCACTTGACGCTGGCATTTCCACACCTGCAGCCACCACTTCAACTTTGTTATATCTCACGCAATTTATTTTTGAATCTCTGTGCTGCTTTATTTTGTGTTTCTATTCCCGGATGCATTGCCAGCCATCCGTCAGCAAGCGCCCCGCGTGCCGTGACCCGACACCTCGCGGCCGTGTGCTGTTGTATATACCGAGCAGCGACGAAACTCGGGGAAGAAACTTAGTTTGTTGGACTGGCACCTCTGTGTGGCCCCGGCTGCTGGTGGAGCCGTGGGCTGAGGGGGGAAGGAAGACTCCCAAGGGGGGCTGCTGGAGATGTTGAGGTAAAGCCACGCAAAGCTTTGCCCCGGCGGGTGGGCGGGGTGCGGGAGATCCACAACAAGGGAGAGTTCGCCCATGGCCAAGGTGATGGTGATTGGATTCGGGACGATCTACTGGGAGCCGCTCCTAAAGCGTCGTCTGGGGGTAGCGGACTTTACTGGGTAGCATGGCCGCCAGGAGGCGGGGCACAACCGAGCTTACATCACATCACTGCCGGACTTACTGCTGGAAGTGGTGTAGTGTAGTACTGTCTGGTAGTCTGGCCCCGACGGAGGCGGAGGGGGGAGGGGATTGGGTGGGTGATGTGCGTGCAGGAGGGCGGAGTCGCTGTCGTGGCTCAGGGCAGTTAGTTTGGTCCAGGGTGGCGTTTGAAACTCCATAGGCTCTTCACGGCGTCGCTGCCGACGGTGAGGAGGGCAGAGAATGGGCAACGCCTGCCGACTCTCACGCATCATCCTCCCAGTTGCACAGACAGCCGCAAAACTGAAACTTAACACCCCCGCCCAGCCTGTCGCTATAAAACTGACAACCGTTATTCCAGCGGACGCCGAAGGAGGGTCGACTTATTGCACAAAACAAAACGCATTATAATTTGTGCCGAGCATGCAGCCCTTTGGGACAGAGAAGCGCTCGCCGGACAAGACCCGCGAGAGGGCCTGCTGGACTTTATTAGCTGTGCACAGCTGCCTCGCCCCCTCCTTCTCCTCCTCCTGGAGAATGAGGACGAGGAGGGGGAGGAGGGGAGGAACTGGGTGTTGTTCTTGGGCTCTGCGTCGTAATTAAAAGAAGTTGCCGACAGACTCGCCGCCTCCCTCCAGCCGCTGCTGCCGGCACCTGCTGTCCGGCGCAGCCCTTCTGGGAGCGAGGGCCGGCGGGCCGGCAGCCGGCGCGGGCTCACGTCGGAGTAGTGCATGTCTATCGAACAGCAGGCCACGACGCCGCCCGGAAAAGGGAGCAAACACCAACACGATGACTCCCCCAGGAAGGAGCACGAGTCAGCGGGGGTGGCACGGAACTTGCAGAGCTCCC
>NW_026267448.1:55977-60010 GCF_000697945.3 Frankliniella occidentalis
GGTTTGCGCCTTTTCACGTACAATTATTTGCGTCCTCTAAGAGAACGCAAAATATTGGAGTTCTACTGAGAACGCTGAGCATTATTGGCGTCTTTGAACGCCAAAATCTGGCGTCTTTATGGCATCTGGCGCGTCTTTCAACGCCAACATTTGACGTTCACTAGAGGACGCCAATATTTTGGTGTTAAAAGACTCCAACAGTTTACAGTGGTTTGTTTTTTGCAAAATAAACCATTTTCATTTTTCTTGCGAGATAAGCGGGTTTTTCAAGGGATTACCGTTACTGTAGTTTTAGTTGCACACGTGTGGCAGTGCTGTTAAACGAGCAGGAGCGGGAAAGGTGTTCCATGGCGGTGTTCTGCCTCGCCTTGGCCCCACTATCGGGGCTGTTCTTTTATCCCCTTGTTCTCCCCTGGACAATGGGCCGGCGGGCAGGGCGCGGCTGGCTGCTGCCGCCACTTGGACAGAGATACCTCTGTGACCGCCACATCTCCTTCAGCCGGCCGGCCGCGCAGCGCTGCCCCAGCCCAGATTACACGGGTGACAAAGGGCTTCATCGGCTCCTCGGATAACGAGAACCATGGGTCTCGCACCCGCCTTCCAACCAAGCAATTGGCCTCAAAATTTTGAGAGGGTATTTCGAATTATTTACAGATGAAGACTTTTCTTGTCGAGGTTCTTATTGAACGTTGAAGAGTACACAAGGTAATACCACCCTCTGTGTGGGACCACCGCGAAACCTCGGACGCATACCAGCACTAATTCGGGGCCTAGGGGACGGTCCCGTCACGGACTGACGTCCCACCCGAGTTATGGGTGATTCAGTTCATGTGAACTTCCGAACGTCTTAACCCTCTTTGAACTTGAACCCTCCCCGCCCTACTATTTTCGTCTGTCTGTTTTACCCGTGTTTCACTATGAAAAATACATTTTAAAAAATTCCTTTTTCTTTTGGCAATTTAGTATTCCCAAACAATTTTGTAAACTGACCATCGATCTAACAAATCGACGACTGGCCATTATTGCGTATCAAAGAATTGGAAGAATTGTAAGTTGATACGTAGAGTTATAAAAAAAAAAAATCAACAATTTTAAATCGTAAAACTATTTAGAAGATAATTATCCGTAAAACCTACAAATATTTTTGACAGTGACCGGAACTACTTGAGGGAAGAAAACTGATGCACTGAGAGTGACACCACCACCGCCGAGTTACTCGGCGAGCGCACATTCACCCCGCCCGCCACATTCACTCCTTCTGTGTACGCGACTCCGCGAATGGGCGGCGACGGCAGAGGAGCAGCAGACAAGACGAAACCCGACCCTTTGCTCCGCTTCGCACGGCCCGCCCCGTCACGCCCCGCCACGCCTCGGTATCACAGCGCTATAAAACGTTATGAGCGCCGATAGTACACTGCGCCGGGCCACACCGATATCGCATCTACTGAGAGATAGCTGATGCTCGCTGATGCTGCTGCTGCTGGAGCCTGTACTGGAGCTGCTATGGGGAGGCAGCCTCGTCGCTCATAGTTGCACCGTGCCAGCGAGGCGAGGTAGGCGATAAAGAAGAGCAGATAGATGAATAGATGCAGGCTCATGCAAGAGCAAATTTATGAGCGCGCCGGGAAGTGTTAAATCAGAGCGATGACAACACACACGGCCGTATCATAACAATTTCAAACGCCAACTGTGTCAAAATGCAAGCATAATTAATTAAATGACACTTGTAGCTGAGCCCCACCACGGCCATATAAAGCGCGCGCACACTCACCCACACACACGATCTCTCTCTCTATCTCTCTCTCTCTGTCTCTCTCTCTCTCTCTCTCTCTCCTCCACCATCCCCCCTTTCTCTTTCACACACGCGCGCCCGCGAAACGACTCTACGCCCCCTTACCCCCCTCTCTCCCTTATTCCTCTCAGCAACTACCCACACATGCAGCTCATAGAGCTGAAAAATAATGGCGGCTGCGTACCGCACCGGACGTGTTTCGTTTTACGGTTTGGCCTTCCATTCTGTGTACACACTCTGTGTTCGTACCGAGCGAGCGAAGCCCCCCTCCCCCTCCTCCCCCCTCGTTGTTTCCGCCTATTCACGAGCCCCAGAGCTCACCTCAAATTTACTGCTCCTCATTGTAATTCGTTTGTGCTGAGCGACACGCTGTGAGGGTAGGAGAGGGGGAGGGGAGGGGTAGGAAGAGCAGGTAGGAGGGGAGTCGAGAGGGGGGTGATGATGGGAGGGTAGGGTAGGTGGAGGGTGCGAGCCGTGCCGCCTTGAGACTTGTAATTAAAGCCGGCTCGGCTTGCCAAGGCTTGCTGCGCGCAATTAACTCTTAAGCAGCTCGGCGATCGCCTCTTCAGCCGCGAGCTTCAGCCCGGCTTCAAGCCCCCCTCCCTCCCGCCGCCCCCGAGCTTGCCTGCGAGTGTCTCGACCGAACGAACCCAAAACCACGTGGCGAAGCACCAAGGGATGGTGATGTTCGAGAGAGATTTTGAGGGCAGGCAGAGTTGTGCCATAGCGTTTGAAAATAATTGCTACTTAACATTAGTAAGTAAATTTCACTGGGAAAAATCATTTAAAACAAAACAGGGTGTTGTATGCTTACGCAAAAGATAATAAACATTAACAAGTCGGCGAAAAATATTAGAATTGAAAAATAAATCAGTGTTCTGCTTTTGTGGCAAGAAGTCCAACTTTTTATTTTTGGAGGTGTCGAACGCTGCAGCGCGTGGCACCCCACGGCCCACGGGGACAAGAGGGGCGGGAGGCATAATGAAATAATAGTGTGCCGTGATGAGATGAGGCGGGCCTTGGCGGGCGACGGCGGGCCCCGCAGGGGGGACTTTCAACGATCTTAAGGGCGTTACACCTTCATCCCTTTAACGACACGACCTCGACAGTTTGATAAAAATCATCAACAGAAAACAAACAAGTCGAAATTGATATCAGCGGTATCAAGTATACAACGGTGTGAATGGGCCAAACAAAAGGCGGGCGCCACGTTATATTGTGATTATAAAATCGGATATTACTAGAGCGAAACACGCGACGGTAACGGACGTGACGGTAACGGAACGCGACGGTAACGGACTTGGCGCCACGCCGCCGCGCCGCGTCACCGCCATAACCCTCGGCTTTACGCCCCGCGCCACAGCCACGCTCTACGCCTCATTGGCGGCGTTCATCGCCTGGCCCAGGGCCTGCGGGAGAGAAGGAGAGAGATAGAGCAAGAACGAGCCCGGTTCCAAAATATTTTCAGATGCAGGTCACACAAGGCGCCAGAGCCTCACACTGATCGGCACAGGAAGTGGGGCGGTCCTCGGCCATGTCCGGTTTGGCGAGCGCGGCGCAGCTGCGGAAAGTTCACGTTCATCCCCAACTCACCACGCGCGCGCGCGCGCGCCTTCCCGCCCCTTCCGAGACGCGGGTCGCTTCGGATCGGACAACAGGTTTTCCGGGCGGCATATGTAAGACGGATCGCTCGCCATTTCCCCGACGCTCATACGGGAGAGAGAGAGAGAGAGAGAGGCCGTGGGCCCAGCCCACACGGCGGAGGACACACCAGCAGCCCTTTTCTTGCCCCTTCGCCGTATATATATGGAGGGACATATAGGGGCGGGGGTGGTACTACTCCCAGGACATTTTATCGCACCCCCGCGGAGCTCCGCCAGCGACCCCGAGGGGGGAGGGGTGGGGGGAAACCCCCGTCGCATGAATAATACGACCCCCCCGCATAACGACCCTGGTGTAGTGCGGACTTGTTGGCGCGACACGTCGTCGGGGAGAGCAGCATATTGGGGATCGTACACAAATTATGTCACCGTATACAAGTCCTTGAACACCACCACGTAATATGTCGTGTTGGGGAAAATAAGTATTGCGATCAGTGCTGTAATATATCACTGTAGGTAAATAAAATTTGTTTTCTTAAGTTGCTTTTCTGAGAATTTACAAAATGCTGTGTGTCCTTAAAATCTTCTTCGGTTGCTGATTTACAAGTTTGAGTGTGCAAAATTTAGACACATTATAGTG
>NW_026267448.1:61446-66171 GCF_000697945.3 Frankliniella occidentalis
GGAATTGAAGTGAAAGGGACGTAGGATTCTACGCCGATTTGTGACGCGCGTGGATTTGTGAAGCTTCTGACTATACTTTCCCTATTCCCTCCTTCCTTTTGGCAAAGTCATCCAACAAGCGCGAGGAACAACAGTCAATTTTTCATTGTGACCCACGCGCAACTTTTTACACTTTGCAATAAAACGGAGGGCTCTGTCACACACCGTTAGCCCCCCCCCCTCCACCCTCACACAGAGAAATGCTTGCGCACACCAGGATCCCCCTTGCACCAGCCCATTTGGAGTAATCCACACCGGAGTAGGGAGGAGGGGGGGGAGGGGACTCATCCATATGCGATCCTCATATCACGTCAAAGGACTCCCCTCTGTGCGCGCGCCATCCCTCCCCTTGTAACCCTTCGGCGCCCCCCCCCCCCCCCCCCCCCCCCACTGAATTGGCTACGAGCAAAAGCGCCCGCACGCCACAAACACCCCCAGCCACCGCCCGCTAACGAGACGCGCACCCAAACAGGAAAAAAAAACAGATAAATTATGAGCGCAGGTATTACCTACCTTTAAATGTCAAATTAGGGTGGAAATATAAGTGCCCACGGAAATACAATTCAGGCCTCTCTCTCCCTCCCTCCCTCCTTCTCTCTCTCTCTCTCTTTCTCTCTCTCTGGTGGCGTGATATCTCTGTCGGGTCCCATCCCTCGGCCCGTGATGTATAGGTCGGTCAGAAACCATCCCCCAGCCCTCGCGCACCATTACCGACACGGCCGTTGTGGAGGCACGCCGTCGTGGAGCAGGTGTCCGTCGAACATCGCCGCCAGAGCCCCGCCGCCCGCGCCCACCCCTCCCACCTTTCCGACAATCGATCATCGAGATCGTCGCGATCCCTTGTGGATCGCCCGCGGACGGACACATAATGGAGTAGAAGCAGCCACGTGTTCAAAGAAAAGAAAGGAAAAGGAAAAAGTTGTTTCTTACTGGCTAGTGTGGGGTCGACCCGTGTCAGAAGACATACTACCGGTCGCTAAATGGTAAAATAATTGTGATTTATGTGGCTGCATATTATTAAGTAAAACTAACGCATAAACAAATACTACACAAAATTATTCTCACCTGTACTGATTGTTTGTCACTTAGCAGGTTAAGTGCGGCACCAAAAAAAGGATAATGTCCCAGGAGCCGAAGGCCTTCAGAAATGCCATAAATTGTGGCCCATGGTGTGGGTCACGTCACCATCTGGGACACAATGCGGTAACCCACGGTGTGGGTCCCAACGCACTCAACCTTTTAAAACGTTAGAATTTTCAAACAATCAGAATTATTGTAAATTTGTCTGTCAGTCAGAATAGTTCAACATCTATACTAAGAAAATGTCAAAAAATCAGTAACAGGATAAGATTAGCCTCAGCGGATAGTTGGTAGAGGGAGGAAAGCCTTTCTCTGCCCTTGAGGATATATCACGGCGGAAAACCGGCTATACGACAAAGTAACGATAGCAGAAATAAATCACACCGTTTTGTCCTGGAATCCCGGAATCCGGCAGGCTTCGTGCACGCTGCGGTGCGACGACGTCGCTTACCCCCACGCAACAATTTGCCATCAGCGGCGAACCTTCACCTTCAGGGGCGCAGCCCGGCGCGCCCGGCCCGACGCAACCCCACCCACACGCGTACAGCCCAGCCAGGCCATATAGTGAGCCCCTTTCCCCGCACATCGGTGTCAGTCGGGAGGGATAACCGGATCCAACGCGCGTCACGAACACACCGCCCAGCGCTGCCGCGCAGAAGCAGGAGGCATTCCGCGTGTGCGTGAACTACTCTTGCATCGCGTGCTGACTTTTTATCTCTCTTTCTCGTTTTCGTGATCGTCGTCATTGTTGTTGTTCCCGTCAACGTCGTTGTTGTTGTTGTTGTTTGCAACAACAGCAACAACAACAACACTGATAAACCAAGTGTTCAACTGCTCAACACCTGTAAGTGTGCAACCGCAAGCTTAATACTTGCAAGTGTTCAATTCAGTTGTAGTACACTTGCAAGAGCTAAACTCGGTATTTGTGCACTTGTAAGTGTTCAACTCTCCTGTTGTACACTTTTCTATATCGGACGCTTACTGTAGGGGAAGTGTTTAACAGAGGAGTTGCACACTTACAAGTGCACAAATACCGAGTTGAACACTTGCAACTGTGCTACTACTGAATTGTACACTTGCAAGTATTGAACTTGCCGTTGCACACTTACAAGTGTTGAGCAGTTGAACACTTGGTTTATCAGTGAACAGCCTCAACGGCATATTTGCAGTGAATTTAAAGTGACTCGATTACAGTTCCGTTATTATTTATTTTTCTTTTTTTGAAGTCACAAAGGCAAAGTGAAAAGAAAACCGGTATGTTTACCTGTTCCACAGTGTGTGTGTGTTGATCACTAAAAACACAAACAGAACGCGACTGTAAAGACCGCAGCCCGCGGACAGGGGCGGGGCGTGTTGTGAAGTGCGCCCAACAGGTTATTAAACAGGAGGCGGCCGGCATCGACCCGCCCCGGCGCCACACCGCGCCCCGCCCCGCCACATCCCACCACGCCCCGCACTGCCCTGCACCTGTTGGTGGCGCCGCGCCCCGCAGCCAGCCCTTGGCACCACCTTGGGAAAAAGCATTTCTCCCCCCGGCACGGTGGAATCCGCCCCTCTTAAGGAGACAAAAACCCTTCGGAGAGCAGAGGCTCGGGGCCTTCGGGGAAGAAGGAGCAAGCAGCATGCCAGTGTGATCCCCCAGCGGGGAGGGGCAAAAATGATAGAAAAAATGTATAGAGAACAGAAAAGAGACGCGACGTCGGCGTCTGAGCCGCGTTTGTTTTCGGAGATGTGAAGCGCCAAACAAGAGCGGGGATGATGCCTGTCATCGATTGGGCTCATCCCGTCCGGGGGGCTTAAGCCCACAGCATTAGGCTTTGTTTTCCTTTTCTTCCATAATTTTTTTTTGTGTGTCCTTTCCTTCTTCCTTCCTCTTTTTTTTCGATGGCGGAATCCTTTCCGGGTGAGCGAATGGGGGATAGGGATATGTGCTACACCATACAATACAGCGTTTCAAACTACCTCCGGTGCGTGATTTTTCTTTCTTTCCCTCCGAGCGAGGGTGCCAAACACACAGAGTAAAACGCAAAAATCTTAAGAAAATAATATGTTCAAAAATAATTGTTGCTGAGCTTAACTTGAACTTGAAATTAAACTTAAACTTTAAATGCTCAGCTCTGTCAGGAAGCGCAAGGGGAGACCGCCCGGGAGACGGCGTGAAGTGAGGCGCCTGGCGTGAGACGTGGGATGTGAGGTGGACAGGCATGCCAACCAAAATCGCGAAAACATTTTAGTTTTAGCGCGCCGCAGGCCAAGGTAGACGCACATTCAGCTCAGCTTCACACGGTTTTAACGTGCGTCTACCTTGTTTAATGCTAGCTGTCTGGGCTCCCCGCGATTTAAAACATGTCAAGCAAAAATCTTTTTAGAAACGTTATTCGCAGAGTCGCAACATTTTCCTCCCCCTTTCTTCCTTTTCTGTGCCTCTTTGCCAGTCCCTCCAATTTATGCCCCCTCCTCCCTCTCCATCCTTGAAAGGGTGAGAAGTGCAGTCTGCTGCATCGCAACGCGCTGAGCTAAGCAGACGGAACGTGCTGCCAGTTCCACCCCTTTCCCCTCTCGATCCTTTCTCATCTAAAAGCCGTTCGTGCCTTCGATCAGAAAGATCCACACCAAATTTCAATAAGAAAATAAACTATTTCCACTATATAGGAAACAAACTTTTTACTTTCTTTGCATTCGCCGCCACTCCCCGGCATTCGCACTAAGAAACACATGCCTTTTTGTCGAAAACATTGTGAACTGTTTCAGATCATTTTTCTTTTTGCAGTGTGGCAGAGAAATTGTCTTGCAGGGCAGCTTAGAACCCTTTGCCGAGCATTCCGACTCATAACACCCGTCGATGATATCTCAAGGACTTTGCCGCGCGCCCACCAGAGACGCGCCGCGGCGCCGGCTATTTTTACAGGAATTCCCTCTTTCTAGCCTGGGCTTTGCCACCATAAATTGTAGCCGATTTGTAAGCACACCCAGCCGAGGCGAAGGGGGGAACTCGGAGGGGGCACAGCAGCCCCTGTGGAGCCTCCACTGTAGCATAATGTGGCAGGTTTTGCTTCTCAACAACGGCACGCGTGCTCCTTCTTCCGCCTTCTCTCTCTCTCTCTCTCTCTCTCTCTCTCTCTCTCTGATTCCATTTCCCCGCCTCCTCAAGCTCAGCGGAGCGTGCCACCCATATCTGTCCCGCTCTTCTTTCGCTGTGCCGAGCAGCAGCACCAGCAGCGCGCGGCGCCCGCACTAAATCTCTGTCACGTGACCACGCCTGGAATTACACATCAGTCTCGCGAGATCTGCTCAGCACTTCGCATTCACTTCCAGCAGAGCCCCTGTCGTCCTGGAGGCCCCGCCCGCTCGTCTGGGATCCGCCAGCTCCACAACTCGAGAGTCCCCACCAGGCAGCAGCAGCAGCCTTCCTCCTCTCTCCCCTTTTCTCTCTGTCTGGGCAGTTACCCCTCCTTTTCTCCTCTTCTCAGTGGACGCCACTAGGACCGTTCCTTGTCGCCTTCCTGCAAGACGAAAAAAAAACAAAGTCCCTACGGTCCGCAGAGTTCAGATCAGATCAATAAATTAGCGACACCGCCTGCCTGGTCCGCTTTCCTCGAGGCTTCC
>NW_026267448.1:66221-66718 GCF_000697945.3 Frankliniella occidentalis
GGCTTCCCCCGCAGGCCGCACCACCGGTGCTACTACCCCCCCCCCCCTCCTCCGTCCTCTCCCTCGTCCACGTATTTTCTTTTGCTTTGCTTTGCACTCGTCTGTTTTGTTTCGGGTCGGTAATGGGCCGGTGGTTCGCATCCCCCTCCCCTCCCCGGGGTTTCCTTATCAATCCCTGCCCGGCGCCCGTCCCATCCGCTCTCTCTCTTGTATTTCTGGCCGGTCGGACGGTCCGGTCGGGTGGGCAGCCTTCTCTTCTCTAGCCGGTGCGGCGCGGACTTGAAACAGCAGAAACAGCAGCTCCTCGTGCGGAAAAGAGTGAGTAAAGAGAGAACTCTCGAGCCGAGCGTGTGGGCCCCGTCTTGCCCCCTGTTGGAGTCCACCGGGACGACGACGTCTCGCAGTGATATGGGCCTTGTTAGGTGTACTTTTTGGGAACCCAGCGAGCAAGGCAAGTAAAATTACCATAAAGTACGGCTTGGGGGCGCGGTAAAAGT
>NW_026267448.1:67158-68496 GCF_000697945.3 Frankliniella occidentalis
GGTGACACGGGGGATGGGGGGTGGGAGTATGGTAGTAAAAGGAGGTCCTTGAGCCGTAAAGAGACCCACTTTCCACTTCTATACCCTGTTGGAAATCGCACGTCGTAAAACCTCTTTTTTTCAACGGACGCAGAGCGATGACGATAGCAAAGATAATTTTCAGGATTACCGTTAAACCCCTTTTCTGACTTTTTTTCTTCTCTCCGTGGCAATCCAGCATGCCCCTGACAGTGTAGGCGGAGTCGGAGTACCGTATGGCGTGACGCGCCATGGCGGCAAACAACGTCCCAATAATGCCAACGCCCCTATTGTCTCCGCCACGGCGCCTCGCCAATACTGGTCGGGGAAAGGGGGGAGGGGGTGCAGGCAGCGGCAGGGAGTTAGGCCGAGTATGGGGGGTGAGGGAGGAGGGGACTGCTTACAAGGGGGCCATCCGCTGGGACCCAGAGTGCTCTCACACATGCTAATGGTAAGTCGGGCAATACACACACACACACACACACACACACACACACACACACACACACACACACACACACACAGGCAGGCACCGATCCGCACTGATCACCGAACGCTTAGCATTTCATTAACTGTAAGCTTTGGCCCGTTCGAGGAAGAATAAGCGGCAGGAAGAAAGGCCTCTTTGACGAGAAGGGGCGGGGGTGAATAAAGGGGAGCGAGTACAGCGAAGAGACGATCAGGCAGAGGGGTAAGGTAGGAATAGGAAATAAAGCACCATGTGTCTACTTGGATTTCATTGACGAGCAAGAATGGGCTATCGTAAATTATTTACAACATTTACAGTACTGTAAATCGTAAGCATAAAATATGTAGTCAACTTATGAAGAAATTATTCACAGTGGAAGTGCCGCCGCCTGCGCCGCAGCCGGGGCGAGCGCCTGCAGCTTTCGGGGTAGGCAACCCGGTGCGCGCGTCTGGCAGCCGCGTGCCTGCCCGGCACGGGGCGCTATGACGCGGACAGGCGGACAGCAGCCGCCGCGGCGACGTGCGATCCGATACCATCCGAATATCGATACGAATGACGTGCTGCCGCCGTACGGCCCCAACAACGCTCGCACTCGCGCCTTTCGGTCGGTCGGTCTCGTGAGGGCCTTTTTTTTTCGCGCCAACAAATCGACAGTATAACAGAAACGGAGCAGAGAGCGCGGGTATATGAGGGGGAGAGGGGAGTGTGGGAAGGAAGGGAGGGGAAACAGAAGCAGGGGGGCGTTCACAAATGTCACCGCAGCACGGCGGAGCACGGCGCTGACATTTGCGTTGCGGCCGCGCACTCATCGCCACGCACGGCCGCCGCCGTGACGGGGACGGGCGCATCGC
>NW_026267448.1:73701-74002 GCF_000697945.3 Frankliniella occidentalis
AGCGACAGCGGGAGGTTGTACATGTACGACTCGTATTGTAAATGGCAAATTACAAAATATATCGTACATGTACAAATATATTTCTCACAGTGCTTGGATTTCATTGATGAGCAAGAATGGGCTTTACAGTACTATAAATCGTAAACATAAAATATGTAGTAAATTAACCAAGACATTATTCACAGTGGAAGTGCCGCCTCCCCCGTAGCCGGGGCGAGCGCCTGCAGCTTTCGGGGTAGGCAACCCGGTGCGCGCGTCTGGCAGCCGCGTGCCTGCCCGGCACGGGGCGCTGTGACGCGGA
>NW_026267448.1:74500-78192 GCF_000697945.3 Frankliniella occidentalis
CAGTAAGTTTTCCCCGGGCATGCGCCCGCCTGCCTCGGGGGCCGCCGCCGCCGTGTCGTCGTGTCGCGGGGAGGAGGCGATAGGCGAGGCACACTCACTCGCCCCCCTTCCCGGGGGCCCCCCGCGGGCGCAGCAGCGCTAAACCCTGCTCCTCATTGACGATGGCACCTGCCTCGGAAGGTGTTGCACTCGACCATTATTACCGGCCGGTGAAAGGTTAAATGAAACAGTAACGATGAAATATGGAAAAGAGTATACATACTTCTTCATATAAGAAAAGACTCTCCGGGTCGTCCGACGACGTTATTTCCGTAAAACTCCCCCCAGTGTTTCCCATGGCAGGAGGAGCCAAGAACACCAGCACTGCAACATGAATGCGAGCGTTCCGGCTCCCGGCCCTTCTGCTCTCACGGGCATGCCGTTTTTAGGTAAATGGGGCTGTAAATAAGAAAACGTGGCAGAAAGGAAAGCGCGCGCCGGCTGGGCGGCTGGCTGCATCATACCTTGCCCCTCCGCCTCTTCTGCTTCCCAATGCCACCACCCGCCGCCACCGCCACCCGGAGAGCAAAGTGTATCAAGTCCCGCGCCCGCCGCGCCCCGCCACGTCCCGTCGCTAATTGGGTCGAAAAGTTGGCTCAGGGCACTGTGATGGACTCGTGGCGGGGCGGGGCGTGGCGGGGCGGGGCACAGCGAGCGCGCGGTGGTCGGTCAGGCTAAGTGCTCAGGGCACCACGACGGACCTCCACTAAGGATCAGCCACCGAGCCCCGGGCCCAGCACGACGAGCAGCATCACCGCACCGCGCACATGTATCAAAAGAACGTTACGGGGTCCCCGCGTCCCTCCTCCCGGTCCCTCCTCGGCCCGCACGGGCCCGCAGGTCCCCGGGCGCCCTTGGTCCTGGTGATCTCTGGCCGGCTCATTACACGGCCTCTGCTGCAAAAAGCAGCGCGCTACTCAAACGGACCCCCACCCCTCCCCCCGTCTCTCTCTCTGTCTCTCTCTCTCTCATCCTCTCCCCCCCCCCTCTCCATTCCCCTCTCTCTCCTTTTTGCCCTCTCACCCCGGCGGAACGTGCTCGCCATATAAACGAATCGCCGGAGTGGACACGGGCGGATGGATACATGAGAGAGTGGCCGGTGCTTGGCTCCTGGAGCGCTCGGCACAGCAGCCTCCGCAGCCTCGGCAGCCTCAGCTCTCCGGGCGGCTGCAGCAGAGGCAGCCGGCAGTGATGACAGCCTCGCCGTAGATTAGCCCCCTGGGAGAGCAACCCCCACCCCTCTTTCTCTTTCTCTCGCTCCCTCTCTCTGTGTCCATTCCCAGCGGCGGGAGCCTTGCTCACGCTCGTGCGCCAGACCATGTTGGAGAGGCTGGCTGGCGCGACGCAGTAGTGTGCAGTGGGACGCGCTCTCCCAGCCACCGTGCCGCGCGCCGCGCTCCCAGGCCCTCCAGTGCTGGACGGCCCATTAGCATTCAAGGGGCCCGCCGCCACCCCGCCACACCCCCATCCGCCACCAAAACTTCTTGGCATCAAAACTGACGAAGAAACGCGATGTTTGCTGAAAGCGAGGGATCCCGTCCGTGTAACCCCTCCCCTCCTCTCCCCTCCCCCTAAACACAAAC
The DNA here is from genome assembly GCF_000697945.3 of Frankliniella occidentalis. Lineage (NCBI taxonomy): Eukaryota > Metazoa > Arthropoda > Insecta > Thysanoptera > Thripidae > Frankliniella > Frankliniella occidentalis. The sequence continues at coordinate 76,123 of NW_026267448.1, forward strand.
ACGTGCGCAACGCACGATTACTATATATGCCGCAGAGCATCAAGGACGCACGCTGGATCCGGAATTTGCGTCAATTCACTGTGACGACAATATTTCCGTCCAATTTCGCACACACACAAAACTTATCTAAAGAAAATAAAAAAAATAAAAATAAACAAAAAACTTAGGTGCTTTTAGCATTACTTTTAAGACTTTACAGATAGTACTCAGATATTTTTCTAAAGGCACTCCCTCACTTTGTTCTTCACTGCCAACCCAACCCAATCCAACCCTCCAGTGCACGCCCATGCTGCTCCAACTCGGCGCGCCGAACCGCCAGCTTAGCGTGTCTCAAAATACACGCGGCGAGGCGAGGTGGATCACTTCAACTTTTGCCTCGCGTGGAAACAAAGTGGGGGCGCTCTCGACCCGCTCGCTCGCTCACTCACTCTCTCACTCGCTCTTCCCAGGCTCACTCACTTAGTCTCACTCACACTCACTCGTCCTCTCGCTTACTCACCTCGGGCTTGACCAGGGACATGATGCCCCCCTCCTCCTGGCCGACCTGCGCCAACAAAAAAGAGAAGAAAAAGTTAGTTTGCGATAAGAAAACCACACCACGGCCCGGCGCCGCCCCCAACACCGCGCCTCTGCTGCTCTGCGAGTCGATCCCTGCAAACTTCTATTCTTTCTCACCATCCAGACTTGCCTCGTCTTCTTTTTCTTCTTAAAAAAAATGGAGAAAAATGGTTGGACAGGGGAGCTTTCTGGCACACCATTTATCCGTGACACCTTCCTAACAGGGAATGGGAGGCCCTTCCTGCTCCGCACTTCCCCGCGCTCCCCTCGACTCCTTATTGTGTTTCCGCTCGCTTTGAACCCAATTCATCGAGTTATACGGCGTCCAGTCTGATGAGCTGGCCGCATTAGGTCCCCAGGCCGCCCCAGCCCGGTCGCTTGACGTGACCGCTATCTCCCCCTCCCAAGCGCCACCCTGGCCTGGTCATACCCTGATCCCCTAACCCCCGCTCCATTCATCCCTCTCCAACAACCCCCGCTTCCTCGCCAGCCGAAAGTAGGGAGATCCACTGCATTGAATGCCACGCTCAATAGAAACACTTTGCGTGCCACGGGAACAGTATCATGCGTGTTGTTTGACAGCGAGCGACGTCCTTGTATTGGCAAGGTCACAGAGTTGATTAAAGGGAAATGACAGGTGTCGGTTTGTGCCCCAACAGTAAACTGCGCCAAATCATCCGAACGGTAATAAATTATCCCAAAAATGTTTATAAAATTATTGTACACGGTAAAATACAGTTGTCTAAAATGACGATAGGTGATAGATTATGCCCGAAAGGAATTTCCTGTTAAATATCAAAGTATTCTTGTGTTTTAACAGAGCATACTTATGTACCTTATTTTATCTATACTATCCACACTGAATTATGTTCTGTAAATTTTCAGTGGATTGTCCGTTGACTTTTTATTAATGCAGGCTTACACACGTTTCACAATTTACATTGGAGAATTCGTATCAATCATCCTGTGCATAACATATTTCTAAATGTCGACTTGGAATTATAAACGAGCTCCAAAATAAATTGCGTTTATTTATGCTATCTTGCGTATGGAGGACACATTTTCTCGTGACCCGCTTGCCGCTTGCGTTGCGCACCCGGACTCGGGAGCGGGCGGAGGCAAGAAGGGCATCTACTGTCCACATCAAGATTCCCCCCTCCCCTCCTCCTCACTGCACTCTCCTCGGTTTTCGATGAATTCCGTCGACCAGAAGCGGCGGCGGCAGCAGTGCCTCCGCGCGGCCCGTCCCTATCGTGCCGTTGCTGGCCTCCACCACCCCGCCGCACCGTACCCGAATCTGAAGTGTTTTCTGGGAGACATCGACCAGAGCGGGGGGTGCGCCGTGGGGCGCGTGGTGGCAGAGCAGGGTGGGGCGGGGTGGGGCGTGCGATTCAGGTGATAGCAGGAGACAGGGGTGGCGGGGCGTGGCGCCCGCCTCACGGTTCACTGCACTGACCGCAAGGCTCCGCGCTCCGCCAACGCCGCGCCAGCACCCGGATTTGGGCGACCGGA
>NW_026267448.1:78487-82499 GCF_000697945.3 Frankliniella occidentalis
CGCGCGCGCGCGCGACCGTCGCCGTCGGCAGACTGAGAGCTAATAAACCAGACCAAAAAAGGCGGAACCGGACGAGAACCGAATGCCACTGGTGCGCCAGCAAGAGCAAGCTCGCCTCGCCTCGCCGCGCCGCGCTGGCCCGCCCGGGACGCCAAGGGCGAACAAGAATAAAATCGATGAATCGGCGGTGCATGCGGAGGGACACGGAATACCGCGCGGGCGCCGGGTTATTGCTTTCCATCGATGGATGGGGCACAGAGCCGGGCAGAAAGGGGCGGACAACACTGTTCCATGCGAAATTCGGTAGACAGGGGGAGGGGAGGGGGAGGGGGGAGTATAGGGTCTCTCTTCTTGGCTGCCACGCCCCGCCAACGACACGAGGTCAAACGGCGGAAGAAAAGAAAAGGACAGCAGGCTTTGACTCCCCCGAGTCGATCTGCCCGGCCTCGCCACGCCGCCTTCGCACTGCCTTCTCTTAATTTGTTCAAGCGTCTCCCTCTCTTTTTCTCTCTCCTTCCACTCTTCTGCCCGCCGCCTTCTTTTCGCCCCGTCTTTTTTTTTTTCTACTTCTTCCTCTAGATATTTTTTTTCTTCCCTCTTCCTCCTCATTGAAAGCCCCCTCCGGAGCCCACCCTTTAAAGTTTTAATAGCACTCGACTATCAGAGGCTTTCGAGTCTTTCAGTTCGCATTTCCTAAGTAATGATGTGTATACAAGGCGGGCCCTCGACCCCTACTCTCTTCTGCGCCCCGTTTCCCCCCGACAGGCGAAAGGAAATCCGGATATTTCAGGGGAAAAGACTAATCGGGGAGAGAAGGGAACAGACAAAAATCAAATAATGGCAACAACATAATGAGGCAGGGGAGGCTTATTTAATTAAATTCGATTATAACACTCCAACGGGTATCCCCGGTGCACGACGCTCAGAGCACGTATTTTCTCTTAACGTAAGGGCATTGTTCCGAAAAGGTGGAGGCCCTAAACTCGAATTGTTTTCGGTGTGAGTCCGAGGTCAGGCGGGGCGCGCGCCGCGCGCGACGTGGACCAGACACCCGCAGGGTTGTAATCCCCACCGGGGCGGTTTGGAGCAGCGCGGCGGGGCGAGGCGAAGGCGGTGGAATTCCACAACGCGTCTCGACCCCGGAAGGAATCCGCGACCAAAGTTTCCCAGAGCTGGCGCGGAGAAAACGTTTAATTTTGATCCTCGCGCCCCGCCCGCGACGCCGCGCCGTTTCAAAGGGAAGGGTTTGAGCAGCAGCTTCCGTGAAGCTTTTGGGACGCGACGAGTCGTGTTGCAGCAGCAGTTCCCTGGTCGTTTCACCTCTCCTCCTGCGGGCGCGGGGCGCGCGCGTCTGCACTTCTCTGCTCCCCGCGCGGAAGAAGAACGCAGGGGAGCTAGGCGGGGCGCGGAGGAGGAGCCGCGAGGCGCCACTCACGAGAGGCTGTTGCTTTTGTTGCGCTCCCGGCTCCACCCCGGGCTCGCCTTGAGGAGTACTTTGTAGCGGCGGTGGGGGTGAAGGTCGGCGGCAGGCGGTGGTCTGGAGGCCTTCTTCCTCCCCTGCTGCTGCTACTGCTGCTGCTGCCGGACTTGGTTTTTCTTTCTCCTCGCTCGCGCCGTCGCTGCTGCTGCTGCCGCCTCCCCCGTCTTAATGACGCACGAAGGACCGGTCGTCAGGACGTTACCCGCTGGAGAAAATAAGCTGCCGTTCGTCCCACTCGACCTGGCGCAGCCGAGCGAAGCGGCCGGCGGCAGGCGCTTAATGCCTTAGCAGGAGGCCAGGACGATTTTCAGCCAAGCACACTCAGCAGCAGAGAATTTATGATTAAAGCCGAGAGACATCATTACAATTGGCGTAACCTAAAAGAAATCTTGTTAGAAAAAAATAAAATTGGACGACCGCGTATGCCGTTAACGACGATTGAGGTGAATCAGGCAGTCAGGATTTGCCTAATCTTGATGAAACATTTTGAAATTTTCGATTGCGAGTTTTCTACAAGATTCATGCGTTCTTCTCACCTTTGACCTTACCATCGTACACGCCCTCGGTAGCTCTACGGAGACTGTGTGGGCAATATGCGGTGCACGAGCACAGCTCGAGTGGCTGGAGGTGAACTTGGCTCTCTAAACTCCGCCCTCCACCGACACCCTAACAAAAAAGCAGTGGCTTTCTCGCCGCAGCCGTTTCCCCCTTTTTTTCCCCTTTCAGAACCTACTAAGCCATTAGCCGAGGTCAGGGGCGCGCGTGTATCGCGCAGCCCACGCCCGACCTATTCGGGTGGAGTGGGCCAAAGGAGCGGAGAAGGCGATTGGGTGATTACTTTGCCAAACGTGCGAACAGGGCTGGGCGGGGCGGGCACGGCGGGCACGGCGGGCATGGTGGGCACGGTGGGCACGGTGGGCACGGCGGGCACGGCGGGCAAGGCGGGCACGGCTCGCGGGGGTCTAGTAGGGCCCCGATCGCGACCCGCCCTCCACCCCTGCCGCTGCTATCCCTTTCCGACTCGGTCAGCTGGAAATCGGAGGCCGTCGGGGCGCAGAGCTTGTGTATGTAGCGAAACACGACACCGGGGCCACTTACTGCCCGCTTGTGATATATTCGAACAAGTAGCAGGCGCGCGCGACTGTGCGGCACGACGGGGGCGGGGGCTGCAACGAATGTGCGCCACTGGCGGAAAACACACGCGCTCTTTTGAGACAATTTTGTATCCTTCAGAGTTATGTTTCTCTCTTCAATTGATCCTTACGAAATATACTCGTAATAACTTTACGAGCAGTTTCGTAAACTTACGACTAACACTCTAAACTTTTTTTCTAAAATTGTTCCTTTTATTCGAAGCATTTTGTTACTATTCTCGATGAATCACGAAAACTTTTCAGATAATATTTTTACACAGACACACACGATGCTGCTGCACTTTCACGGCATTGTCCTGCGGCTAAACGTCATCTGCATGGCAAATACAACTGGGCTGCTTGCGGGGAGACCAGCCCCGCCGCCGGTCCTCCCCGCGCCGCCCTCCGCCCTCCCCCCTAGCAGCGCGCTGCCCCCCAGGGGGCCCCCCGGCTGCATGATGAGGATGCGGCCTTAGAGCCCGGTCCAGTGGGGCCAGCGGCGCGTGGCCCGAACCCTTTCCTGCCTGAAGGGGGGCTCCGCCGGGGCTCAGCGAGAGGAGGGCGGCCCCCCCGAGGGTGGCCCCGTGGCACAGTTGGGCGTCCGTCCGAATCACAAAGGGGCGCAAGCACAGCGCCACGCCCTACATCAGGGGAGAGAGACTGAAAAAACTGGCAGAGCAGGCCATGAAAGCGAGCAAGCTAGCAAGTAAGCACAGCAGCAAGGCCTTTAGGTCACACGAGCAGAGAATGGGGCAGCTGCGGGGTGGGGGGCAATAAGGCAGTCAACAAATAATGCAATTGTTGATAAAACGGGGCATGCATTTTCGTAAAAGTGTACGTCGATGAAGGTTGAATGGAATAATGTGTTCTATTTGTTCGGGTGGAAACACTTGTGCAGTTTTGGCCCGACGCAAAACACTTTGCAGCTGAACGGATGGTCGGCGGCGATGGCCCTCTCTCTGTGTTTGTGCAGTCTCCCCTGCGGTCATGACCACCACAGCGTCCTCCTCCTCCTCCCTTCCTTCCCCGTGTGTTGCGTGATGACAGCGGCAGCAGCGGGGGGGAATCGGAATCCCATCGGGGCTGGTGGTGGTGCGGGGCGTTGGACGCCCGCCACGCCCCGCCACGCCAACGCCCCGGTGATTGCAAAGGTGCCATACGGCGGCATAGCCAGCCACCGTGAAATGGTGCTGCGCGAGGCGCCCCAGGTCCCCAGGTGGACTGTACACAAAAATCTCTGTCGGACCTCTCTCTCTCTCTCTTTCTCTCTCTCTCCATCTCTCTCTTCGTTGCTGCGCCCCACCTCCCTCCCAACAGCAGAAGCGGACGTCGTTCTCCCGCCATTTTCACGTCACAGCGAGTACAGCGACGAGAGCAAAGAGGGCGGAAAATGCGAAAA
>NW_026267448.1:83108-84369 GCF_000697945.3 Frankliniella occidentalis
GGGGGGGGGCAGAAAATGAGAGAGACAGAGAGGGGTGACAACGCCGCACGCTCCAGTTCTGCGCTCCAGGGCCACAGCATACACACCCCCGTGGGACCGGCTGTCCGCTATGTCTAGAGCCGTCTGCTGCTGGAAGGCGCTGGCGAAAGAAGGCGCGAGTCCCAAAGTCAAACGGGTGCAAAGCGCTGTAAAATCGCACACGGCAGCGAAAGCTGGAGGAAGTAATGAGCAGAGTCCAGCCAGGCGCAGGCGCTGGCGAGCCGAACTGGGCCAGGGTCCTTGGAAATGGAGGGCTGCAGCCCATGGGCGAGCCGGAGGCCCGCTGGAGGCTCCAGAACAGGAAGAGAGGGGGTAAATGAATGGTACCGCCCGGTACCAGCGGCGGTACGTCGCCCAACGCGACACGCCACCCCGGGGGTATAATGGCCAGTAAAACCACTAGTGCCGCCCTGCCACGACAACTCCACTGCTGATGTCAGGAGGTGTAGTAGTAGCTGCTGTCGGCGCCACAATACTTCGCGAAGCTCCCCCAACCCGGCATGGGAATTATGAAAACCGACCAAATCACGTTTAGCAGGTGTAATTTCGGCGTAGTTATAAAAATAAAGGTTTAGATAGAACTCCTTTCAAGCGATCATTTTTCAGTGCTAGAGCTAGAGTATACGCAACATTCTAAACGGCCACGGCCTGTATTAATCGGAAATTACAACTGAAAATGAAAAACTCTTGTCGCCTTTATAGCTGATTGTGTAAGGCGAGCCCTTGACTCTTGGACCTCGAGTCCTGCACTGCGCCACCACCACCAAGCACGACAGCAGTGTCCCCTGCCACATCGCCGTGCCCTGCCCGTCCTCCCAACCTGTGGCACCGGCCAACCGACCGGCCACCAGTGCCATCCATCTTGCTGCCGGCCGATGGGGGATGGTCGGGATGGTGTTGGTGTGGTGGGCCAGCTCGCCGGGCGTGTTTGGGTGTGGCGTGGCGGGGCGTGGTGGGGCGTGGCGAGGGCCCGTCTGAGGCACATCCTGCCGAGTCACTACCCGCTACCTTCACCATTAACCCCGTGTGGCACCTTCGCCCCGTCCTGCTACTACGTCGTCGTGTCGCCGTCCCAACCCCTTTTGGCCTCCGTAACTCGGACAGCGCCCCCCGGGGGGTACCTATACAAGTAGGAGCAGGACTTTCTTCTCGACCCAGGGACGACGACGAGGTCGAGGCAACCGTTTGACCTGCGACCCTCCCTATAGCCCTGACCCCGAGG
>NW_026267448.1:89888-90472 GCF_000697945.3 Frankliniella occidentalis
GTGGGAGAGGGAGGAGAAGGGTTGATGATGGATGGGAGCCTAGAGGACACTACACGGAAAAAAAAGATTCGCTGAGCCAGCTAATATATTGACTGGTATCTGGACAGACAAGCACATAAACTTCTGTAACCACTATATTGTCTACTCTAATCAATCATTGGCTGTGCCAGTCAAAGATAAGTTGTATGAAGTAATGATTTGCCTGCATCAGTAAGGTAGACCTCGACTGATTTAGGAAAGGGATGAGCTCTTACAGCTAATTTTTGACTGGCACAGCCAATGATTGATTAGAGTAGACAATATAGTGGTTACAGAAGTTTATGTGCTTGTCTGTCCAGATACCAGTCAATATATTAACTGGCTCAGCGAATCTTTTTTTTTCCGTGTAGGGTGGGAAGTTCTACCAGGGGCAACGCTCAAGTAGGCAGCAAGGCAGCACAAGTGTGTTGCAGCGTGGGATACCCTTCCCTCTCCCTCTCTCTCTCTCTCCCGTGCACCGCATCACCACCGCCCGCCCGCCACCCCGGCACTACGGCGCAACTTTGGTGTTGCCTGGCTGACGTGGGCCCGGCGCCCGGCTGGCG